>NC_090205.1:26816435-27116435 GCF_033026475.1 Channa argus
GCTACAACATTACTACATGTAAAGCACAAAGCTTAGTACTATTCATACTATGCACACCAGCATAACACAATAGTGTCATAGATACCATATTCTTTCACTTCTCTTCTGTGGTTGTTGAAAGGTTTCCAATCTCTCCTTCTCCTGAGGCTGTCGTCTGGCCCTGACTGTCCCACCACCTCTACTTCTGCCCCCTTCTTTTCCTCCTTCTGAGCTCTCTCCTTTAACTCTGTAAGGTCATCAGATGGACTGTCAGGTCTTTGACTCTGAGAAGAAACGAGTGAATCCAGCTAACCATCTTCTACTATAAGTCCAACAATAACCCAATACTTTGCTAATGTAAGTTACACAGCAAGGTAAACAGAATGCAGACAAAATAAATATCGTATCTGTCATCTAATATAGAAGCTATGATATATAGTTTTACACAGTAAAAAAATTTAATCTCCAAACAGCTTTATTATTCACAGAGCGAAAGTTGCAGGTGGTTGTGATCTGTAACCTCCTACTAAAAGGGACACAATTTATAGTATTGTAAATGAGATTAGAAGTACTGAACCTCTCTAAACATCCTGCGAACTGTGTCTCATGGGACAGAAAAGTGCAAACTCTGTAATTGGAAACTGACTAAAAAGTGAAGAAAATCAAGTCGACAGAATAGCAACACATGCTGTTAGAGGTGTGAACCACAATGTGCTGTCAGAAAAGAAAATATAGCTGTACTTTACACCTCAGAATGTAAGTAGAGGTTTAATATAAAATGAGTTGAGCTGATATTTATCTGAATGTCAGTTTGCGTATTTCATCAAAAAGATTTAAATGTCTTGTTTAGCTTGATTATTGTGATTATTTTCCTTTACTCTGTATGTGCAGGCCAAAATCAATGTTTCCCCTCATCATTTTTGCCTCCTTCCCTCTTCTTGGTCCTGTGGATTATTAAGTGTTTTTTTTTTTTTTTTTGCTCTGGTTTAATATGGAAGCTACCCACAATGGGTTTCTTTAATCCCTCTAGATTTATAGAGGCCCTGCAGCCGGGGTTCCTGTCATAGGATAAGAGTACAGGCAGCAGCCACAGGCCACAGAAGATGAGAGAGGTGAAAAGAGGTAGGGAGTAGTGGAGAAGCTAGGTCTGCAGTCAGCCCCCTGCCAGTCACCCCTCATGCTTTTATTGGCCACTATTAAAGCACTTACACTTAGACTGGGTAGGAGAGGCCCTTGGGCTCCACTCACCCTTATCCACTTTCAAACTTCGATGAAGCACTCAGTCAACATCTTGCTTTCTCTTAAATGTTTAAAAAAAAAAAAATTCCCTGCAGCAGCCACATACCTTTTGCTTCCATCCTGGCCCTGTTTGGTTTCAACTTGTCACACTTAACTGTAGAAAGAAAATATAAACGAACTGTTTTTAACAGGATGCAAACATGGCTGTTGGCTTCTCTTTACAAAAGTATGCAAAGCTGTTGGAATGTTTCAGAGGAATAGCATTCACACAAACACACACACACAGAGCAGGGACTTTGAGATCGATGGCTGATCACATTAGTGAATAGAATTACTATTCATGACTCAGTGCACCGATGTAATACCTCTGTGTTTGTGCTTGTCATATATGTTTGTCTGGCCAGCCTGTGTGAGGATTCCTGTGATGACAGTCCCAATCAATCACAGCAGCCACTAGAGTGCAGAGTTCAAGAGCCATTTTGGCAGCGGTCTTCACTGGGGGGCCTGCCAAGGCAAAGAGACTGAACTGGAGTAATGATTGCCATTAGGCGGCTTTATGAATATTTATGACAAACATCTGCACTGAAAACATTGCACTAATGCTACACGTGACTGTGAGTTAGTGGACCTATCCCTCATTCACACTGGCTGTGGAATGGGGAGCCAGACCAACAGAAGCCGGATGGATGTTCAGATAAGCCTCCTATGGGGTTAAAGGTCACAGGTGAAGAGGTGTAAAGCAACCAGGTATTTGGTGTCATGTTCAGCACCTGATGGCTACAGGGCTGGCGGGACCAAAACCACACAGTGAATTGCAGATTTATAGCTGCAGATGCTTACGTCACCTAAACTTAGTCTCCATCACGAGGAAATGATTCAGAGGATTTAAAAAATTAAAAAAGATAATAGGATTCAATGAGGGATAGAATATAAAATATATAAAAAGTGCACTTCTTAAACAATAGACTTAAAACATCAATGAAAACAGAACATTCCAACAGTAAAACACAAGTTATAACAAGACCAACATGTTCTTCTTTAATTATAAGCTTTTACATAGTTTTGTTTGGGATGCTTGACTTTCATTATATACAGTATAAGGCACATACAGTTTTCAGTTTTGCCTCCCAAGTGAAAAAAAAAAAACTCCAGAGGCTGAACTTCACACAAACACTTGACATGTGAGCAACTACACATTCCAGTAAATTTACATATCACTAATCATTTATATAAAAAGCATTAGAACAGCACTTCATGAACATGATCTTAAGTCTCATTTTAAATGTTCCTGGAGATCCAGGAGAGTTAGTCAGAGTCATTAGCTTGCAAGTGTTTGCCTCTTTTAACAGCTAGTCCCTAAATTTGTTTGCTTTGTGGTCCTGAGCTTGCTTTCTTGAGACCAGCTTTCTAGATTGTCTGGTATAATATTTAATGATCAGTCACTGTCATACACGTAACTCTTAGGCCACCCACTACTCATCAGAAGGCCAGTAGGATTTTTATCATTGACAAATGTGGCATTGTGTTAACACCTAGCACCAAAGTAAATGTGACAAAAACAACAAATACAGTTAGTGATGTAACTTAAATTGACAAATAACAGGAGCTTGAAGGGGATGTGTGGGAGAAAAAATATGATACACAATAGGGATCATGCACTGAGTGAAACACTGCCCTTTATCATGTTTAGCTTTCCTATTATTACTGATAACATTTTTTTTACACATGATGGAAAATGTTTGAGTGTTTTTTTAGAAAACATCAAAGTAAGAACGTAATAGTTTCTGACGAGGTTTAAGTTAAATAATCCTCTGCCAAAACAATTCTGACAAATAAAAGTATTCATGTCAAAGTGTCCCTGGGCAACACAGTGAACCCACCACAGCCCATCCCCATCCCAAGCTGTGCAGTGCTGGTCCCGAGCCCAGCAGAATTTGGGGAGGGTTGAGTCACGAAGGCCGTAAAAACTGTGCCAAATCAACATGCGGGAAATTGATCTGCTGTGGTGACCCTGAACTAATGGGATAAGCCAAAAACATAATAATCCTAGGCTAAAGAAGCCTGAAATATAAAACCTAAATATTAACAGTACATTGTGTCCATGGAAGGTTTTACCTGATTTTGCAAACTATTCATGCAATGATTTCGACATGGATTTCTGAGCCATATGGGATGGTAAGAGGAGATGACAGGCCATTAATTAAGTTGAAAACATCTAAATTGGGTGTTGGGTGGTGTCGGAGTCTCACTTTCTCCTACCACATGTCTAACGCTCCGCCGCAACCTCAGTTCCGAAGCAGTCGTCTTTAATGGTCTCTGCAACTCTGCCCCCACCGCAGGACCTGTCCAGCCTCGATACAGATGCAGCCACGGGCAGCCTTTGCAATACACTTTCATCCTGTCCAGAGAGTCTCTGCCCCGTGTTTTCTAGACCTGCTTGTCTCTCAGCTTCTAACCTGTGGCTCATCGACCAGATATGCTCAGGAGTTGCTGAGAGGAAGTGCCAAAAATCCAAGACTCCGTCTGCTGTTGCTGAGTATTATGGTCTGCTTGTGTCTTTTTCTCACATTGTCACCAGGACAAGCTCAGCAACACCATGGACACCAGAAAGCTAATCTCCACTTTGAAATCACTCATCTAGCCACCTCAAACTCCTCCATTAACCTCTCTCACTACTGACGACTTTCCCGTATTCTTTACTAATAAGGTGGCAGCCATCAGCTCACAGGTCTCTCCTCCAGATGATGACATCCTGCTACCATTTTCTAACACTGCATGCTCGCCTCATTTTCAACTCCCACTGGGGATGATGTATCCACCCTCCTCCTCCGACCACTGGCTCTCTGGATCCGATACCTTCCAGTCTCCTTCAAGCAGTTGCACCCACACTAATGCCAGCTATTAAACAAATCACACACATTTCTCACAACTGTCACTTTTCCGACCTCATTCAACAGGCCCAGTTTACCCCACTGCTCCAGAAGCCTTCTCTTGACCCCTCCCTTGAGGAGAATTACAGATCCGTCTCTCTTCTTCCACTTCTCGCCAAGACAATGGAACGAACGGTCTTCAGTCAACTCTCAGACTTTTTTTTCCAGAACAAACAGTAAATGGTGAACGGTCTGCACTTATATAGCGCTTTTCTACCTATTAGCACTCAACGCGCTTTAAACTGTTTCTCATTCACCCACTCGCACTTACAATCACACTCACACTTATACACCAATGGGGGAGCTGCTATGCAGCTGGCCAACACTCACCGGGAGCAACTAAGTTGGGGTCAGTATCTTGCTCAAAGACACTTCAACATGTGTCCGGAGGAGCTGGGGATCGAACCACCTGCGGGATTGGTAGTCGACTGCTCAACCTTGTCGATGTTAACCACTCTTGCTTGAAGAGTGTTCACTCCACACAAATGGCAGTCCTGACCATCATGGAACGTCTGCGGGGTGCAGAAGCAAGAGAAATACATCTTCAGCTCAACCTCTCCAAGCCCGAAGTTCTTGTCTTCCCAGCCAGACCTAAGACACAACACAAAATCCACAACACTGGATCTGCAGTGATTGTGGTGAGTGTAGAACAGGAATTAGAGAGAGATTCCACCAATCCCACAGTTGTTGGTTCGATTGCAGTCTCCTCCAGCCACAAGTCCTTGAGCAAGACACTGAGCCCCAACTTAGTTGCTCCCGGTAATTGTTGGCCAGTTGCATGGCAACTCCCCCATCGGTGTGTGTGATTGTGAGTGAGAATGTGTGAATTAGAAGCAGTGTAAGGCGCTTTGAGTACAGATAGGTAGAAAAGTGCTATATAAGTGCAGAACATTTACCATTGTCCCCACTGAGTCGGCCAGAAATCTGGGGGTCATCATTGACGACCAGCTGAGCTTATGGACCACATCCCCTCAATCTCTAGGGCATGCAGATATACCCTCTACAACATCGGAAAGATCAGACCCCACCTCACTGAATATACAACCCAACTTATTTTACGGGCGCTGATCATATCTCGTCTTGATTACTGAAATACTTGGATAATGGGGTTAGCGGTGTGAACAATCAAACCCTTGCAGACGATCCAAAATGCGTCGGCACGCCTCATTTTTAATCAGCCAAAAAGGACTCATGTCACACCACTTTTCAGATCTCTTCACTGATTTCCTGTAGCTGCCTGCATCAGGTTGAAAGCTCTGTCTCCTGCCTGCAAGGTGATCAGCTCAACAGCTCCTTCGTACCTCAGCTCCCTCATTCAGGTCTACAATTTCTCCTGTCTGCTCCGCTCTGCCAACAAACGACATTTGGTGGTCCCAGCACCATAGAGAAAACAGCACAGTGATCCCACGATGGTGGAACGAGCTACCAAACTGTGCATGCTCAGCAAACTCACTCCCAATATCCAAAAAACTGCTGGATACAGAACTCTTATATAATTACCTACACACTTAAAGTTATTATAAAAAACATAAATCCTTTTTTTCTTCTTTCTTACACTTTGCTTTGATGTTTTCTCCTTGACTTAGTTTCTTGCTTGCCTTGTATCTCACTTGTAAGTCGCTTTGGATAAAAGTGTCTGCTAAATGACTTCATGTAAATGTAGTGAGGCTTCAAATGTACAGATTGAAAACAAACTGTGACGATAAACAAGCCCCATCCTGTCCCATCATCGTCTTGCAAAAATAAGATGTGTCACCTACATGTTGCACACTGGTTACAGTGTGACATGTAACCAGTTCCATTTCTGTTTGCTCGAATGATAACAGATAGGCTAATTATACATCTGTGCCATAAAAGCAGCTGGGGATATGTTACTCAGAAGGAACCCATTAAAAATGTAAGCAGCAGGGCTGAATTAGTGCATTAATTTCCAGAGGTCAAACCTTGAATAATGTTACTCCAACATCATTTGCAACATATCTGGTGAAGTTAACTTCAAACAGAACCCGCTGTACTTTGTTCATCTTCTTTATGTAATACCCCTTTGAAATCTTCTCTACTTTATATTTCTTTTACATCAGCATTACAATTACAGCTCTTGACATTACCCAGCTTGAAATGTTTTATCATATATTAACATACATTCTGATGTGTCTGTCAGTTGTACTTGTTTGTAAGTCGAAGCCGAACAGTGTAGGTGGAATATTGTTAATACACCCAAATAAAGTTAAACACATCTACAGTGGAGATGGCCGTCATTAAAATGAGACTTTGTTCGGATAAAATTCACTGGAGGCCTTGGGTTTTTCCAGAGTGACGATGAAACAACCATGTATTTCCGCAGGGACAATTTGTTTCCAACTTCCACATCAACATGCATATTTCATGCCCCATTCCAAGCTCTCCACAGTACTTATGAACTTGCAAACAAGTAGCTAAGAGACTGATGCTGAGGACGAGCAGATGTGCCCTGAAATGTTAAATGCATGTGCTTCGTTCTGTGGAGCCACTGCTTCTGGCAGCAGGTAGAACATGCTTAACTGTGTAAATTCATCACATTTGCATATCCACATTTTAAAATCAACTGTCTAACAAAAATATACTACTGGCTTTCCTGATGTTAGGATTATTATCTGTTCAAAACTTTGAAATCCATATACAGTATTTGACCAATGTGTAGTTAAGAGTCTTTACAGGCTTCTTGATAATCTAGAACAGATGTGTGATGGTTTTAATGTGAGAATGGAATAGCATATTTGTATTGCCAAATTGGTGGAATGTTTGCCTAATTTGCATTTGCTTTCTAAAGTTAAAGTGTGTCAAGCTCTTAGGGCCACTGTACAGAACTTCTAAATATAGCACATTTCCCAAAGTGATATTAAGCCTGCATGCCTGAGATAATTATTTTTGCTTCTTGAAGACAATCAGAGGCCAAAGACAAATTAGTCCAAACAAATTATACACAAATGAAAGCTTCTCTTTTTCAATCCGTTACTGATGATCAAGGATTACAGACTTAAATCATTTCTCTACTATCCACTGAGTTGGAATTAGGTAAAAAATAATTTTTGTTGCATAGAATTAATTCTGCTTCATCACAAAGGCATCTAATAAAAGTGTTGGGTTTCTTTTGGCTGACAAGTGAGAATCCTCATTTGAGAGCTGTTAAACTGTGACGTGTTAGGAACAGAATGCAACATCTCTGTGTCTTAGATATTCATATAATGTAGTATGTTATTACTGTAGCTGGCATTTGACTGCTACAGGTGATCTCAATCCAGCTTAAATTTACCATTATACAGTAGAGTTGGGGTTTTTTTTCCCAGTAGGTCAAACGGGGCCTTGACGAGATACGGAGTTAATGAAAAGCACAGAGCTGGGGGATGTCTGCGCCTTCAGTAGGTGATAAAGCTGGAGACAGTTGGGAAATTTGTGGTTTGGGTTTTATGAGAATTCAGCTATGCCTGGGAAGTCTTTTAATTTGATATGTATGCACGTGGTGAGTAAGGAGGGCATGGGTGGTCTTGGGAGCTTTCACAAGCAGCTCCTGAAAGCAATGTGGTATCTGTCATTTCCCGTCTTGTCCGACCCCACTGTTTACTTTTTTCCTTCTGATTAATGCATACAAAAGATTTGTGCACTCATTTGCATTTTTTTTTCTTCAAAAAAGTCACAGCTAACATACCCCAGTCCTGGTTCGGATTGAAACTAATGATTAGTTTCATTGTCAGTGAATTGTTTTCTTGATTAATCAGGTAATGAAGCTCCCTGAAAAGGACAGTAAATTCCAGAGGAAAGGACAACAAAAAAAACTATTTTCCTTGTAAGTAATGTCTTCTTGTCTCACTCTGATTCCATTCAAACCTCTTAAAATGTTATAAGTTCTTTAAATGTTCCAGATTTTTCGCCTCCCACCTTTTATGTGTAAGAGCTCAGGTGTTGAGATTCCAACAAAATTCTTACTATGTCTTTAACATCGGTGAAATCTTCTGAAAAATAATGTTGCTGTGTTGGATATTTTTGGCAATTGACTGAAACTGATTTCTATCGGAAATGAGAATTTTTGTTTTTACAAACTTGAGTAAACCTAAAAGTCAAACTGCAGCTCCTCACTCTGCGCTTGCAGCAGGACATTTAACAGATCTATATCAGTTAACTGAGCTCCATTAAGCAGAACATGCAACAATATAAAGACCAAAACAGTCATCGCTCAGGTGGTGGTGATGGTAAAGGGTCTGCACTTATATAGCACTATTGGTACTCAAAGCGCTTTACAATCCTTCTCATTCACCCATTCACACACACTCACACACCGATGGGGGAGCTGCTATGCAGCTGGCCAACACTCACCGGGAGCAACTAAGTTGGGGTTCAGTGTCTTGCTCAAGGACACTTTGACATGTGACCGGAGGAGCCGGGGGTTAAACCAACAACTGTGAGATTGGTGGATGACCACCACCTCTGCTTGATTGGGTGTTGATTGATTAGATGTAATGTTAAAATACATCTCCATATGGCAGGTTTAGGAAACAAAAGTCAGATTTCCGCAAGCTCAGATGTCATCAGCACCCTTTTCCTGTGGGATGCCCCAAGATCACATGACAAATTAAAAACTGCTTGTACGCAACCCACAGTTGAAAAGATCTTCAGCAGCGTTTCTGCTAGAATAAAATGACATGAATTGCGAGTGATTATTGTGTTGGATATCATTTACTCGCACTATAATTTAAGTGTATTTTAAAAGGGGGAGCTTCGGTTGAACCTGGTTTGAAATGTGTTCTATAAATAAATTGGAATCCTGTTTGTGGAGCATATGAGAGCTGCTATACACGCACGCAAAGGTTGGCCTCCCTGATGCAGCTTAAGAAGGGGTAGTGGGGCGGGGGTTCTTTTGAGAGCCACTGACACACTGAGTGAGAAGTGTGTTTCAAGTGGTGCCAACAGCCGCTCTGTCCTCGTCCCTCCTTCCACCTTTTGTCTGTGAGTGGCACTCCATGTCATAGGCAGGCCTCCTAGCGAGGCTGGCTGACCCCCTCCTCCCGACCTCTCCCCCATGTTGTTTATGGAGGAAGTGTCATCCAGGCTCTTATTATTCCAGCTGGGCAGGACTACCTCTGCCATGCAGTCTGGAACGTAGAATTTGGCCCAGAACTGCCGCGGAAAGAAAAAGAGAGGAGCACATATGCACATCTCTGTCTGTGCCAAATATCTTTTTGGTGCTTTCTGTCTAAGCTTAAAGATAACAAACAAGGGGAAGTCATTTTACTGCAGCTCAGTATCAGAGCATTGACTTTAAAAAAAAAGGTTGGATGACCCCGCTGAGGGTGTTATCCGCTATGTGAGCACTCTCGTCTATGTCTGGAGGAGGGTGGACCCACCGAGGTGTCAGAAATGAGGTAAGAAGTTACACGCCAGGGAGTTTTAGGGTCAACCAGGGTTGGGCTTGTTTTTCAAAGAGACACTGCCAGCTCCTAGCCTTCCAATGGGTTAGAGAGTCCTGACGCAAAACCTCTTCCTGCTCTGACCCCTGTGTAAATGATCTGTTCCAGCAAGGATTTGCTAGTCAGCAAGGGCTCGGGTGACACTAGTGAAGTGCAAATGTAACATGGTAGCTCTCTTCTGACACAGAAACAGCATTTGATTTATGCCCCCCCCCCCCCCCCCCCCCCCCCCCCCCCCAAGTCGGTAGGATTAAAACAAACTACAAACTTTGTGCAGACACAGCCGTCCAATTCAAGTGTGAAGTATAACTGAAGTATAACGGCACCTTTAGAGACAGTGGTGCTGGAATCCAGACCCTGGTTGTAAACAAGACTAAAGTAAATACTCCTGATGAAGCTGTCTGGAGGTTGAGTCGAAACGTTTCACTACTCATTCAAGTAGCCCCTTCATTGTGAAGAAAGTTAGTGAGAGACCTCAACCTGCCCTGTAGCCCGACGGCTCCTCCCCAACTGAATGTTGCAGTGACACCGACTACAACAACTCTCTGTACAAACAGCATATACCATAGGAGGAAATGCAATGCTGCTCATCTCCTCCAACATTTTCTCTCTTTTGTGTGTTGCAGTGATTTCAGTAAAAAAAAAATACACAAAAAAACACTTGTCAACAACTGCTTACACTTACAGAAGCATAAATAGCTTAAAATTTACTGGCATATTTGCAGAGCTTTAAACTACATTCTAACACCAGCATGTTTAAATGCTACCCTCCACATTTCTAACACACTAATGTGAAACAGGCTAAATGTTTATCATGCTCATCAGCTAAGTTTCCTGTTTGTTATTTCCCACTACAATGACAGCAGAGGTTTGTTGGTCACGAACAAAAGTGTTGCATGAATTCAGACTGGCAATTCTTTAACCTTTTATCCAGTGCCATCAGATGAGAGTTGTGAAAATTCATCCTGAAGGGAACTGAAGGTCAAAGAAATGTCACAAATAATTGAGTCAGTTGCGTTAGAAAGCTTTCAACTGCAAGTTGAAAGCTTTTTATTCACATGTACCGATCACATACTCATTATTATAAGGCCAAGAATAGACTTCCTCCCCCTGCTGAAAAGGTGATCTACACCATCCTCTTACTAATAATGATAACTTCTGATATTTCTATTAACTTACTGAGAGTGGGAAGGGTTTTACAACGAAGCCACCAGTCAGGAGTTAAGTAGGGTTTAATGTTCAGCTAACCTGCTGCACAAACCTTCTTGTTTCGTCCTCTTTTGCTACATCTTCCCTACCTACCAGGCCCGGCCTTTGACACTGCTGTGGAAAAGCTTCCCTGTTTAATTCAGCTACTTAATCACGCCATTTAATGCATTGTTAAACACATTACGAGCCGGTTGCTACACAATACCTTCTGGTAATTTTGGCGAGTAAAAAGCGCTCAAAGGGTTAGTGAGAAATTAGCCACTGACAGAATGATTATCTGAATTCAAATTACCTCCATTTTTTTTTTCTGGTCTTCATAGTCCTGTGTTGTTGGTCATTCTGTGGATGGCTGCACAGCTTCTTCCCTCGCAATAACTACTTTCTCTTGCAGATGGAGCGACCTCACCTGACCTCCGGTTACAGGTTCCCACTCTGTGTTTTTCTCTTTCATTCTTTACAGATCGCTTATAATTATCCCAGTGAGACATCGTTTTTTTTTTTCTTTCAAATGAGTGCTTTTCTAATTGTGTTGCTTTTTTATGACACCTATATGAAAAGGGGTATTTAGTAAAATAGAAAACAGCTGCTCCATTTATTCCCCTCATTTGTTTTGACTGTCAGCGTCGACTCAGACTTGCTTCAGTTCCTCTCTGTGTACCTTTGCCCCGTGGTGCTGATGGTTGATTGGTGGGTGGTATGAAAATGAACAGTGCTTGGAAGAGAAAGCGTACACCATGACATCACTGTTTGCTGATACCTGGGATTATGAAAACTACATTTACTTTTCTAGTCACCTGTCATTTTATTGACTCTCCTGTTGACCTGAACGCCTGAAGTCATTGTTCATATGCAAATCTGTGCTGAAATATATTTATAGTATGGGTTTGCATATGTGTGCGAGTGCCTGTATCCGTGTTTACTCTTTAAATAGGTGTTTGTTCAAAGTTCTGTGCAAGCTTGTGTGTTACCCTTGTGTGTGTCAGAGGTACTTCCTCCTTGTCTACACTATGTCTCCTGCAGTTTGTATTCTGGAGCTACAGTGTAAGCAGATTTTCATGTCTTCCTCTGCAGCCTATGGGACTGAAAAAGTAACCAGAGGTCAATCCAGGACAAGGGCAACTGCCAAGGGTGTAAATAATGCAGAGCTAGTCAACAAAACAATTGTGTGTGTGTGCGTGTGTGTGTGCGCATGTGTGTGTGTATGCGTGTTTGTACACTTACTGTAGATTTATTAGTCTGCTCATGTTATTTATGTCTGAAAGCACTTGTAATTCACTATATGTGAAAGCACTGCAATCATCCACACTAATGTGTGTATGTGTGCAGTGTATTGAGCGTGTAGTTACATTTACTCTGTTGCATTTACTTAAAGCTAGAGCATAAAACTTTTTTTTTAAATTGGTAAACTATAAATGTTTCAAAATCTTATTAAGAAGAGGTGCTGTCAACAGCAGCAGTAGCAGCATTTCAGAGATATAAAAAAACCTGTTATAAATCAGAGAATTATAACAATATCTGCTTGATTATTTATTGTAATTTGATAATGACTAATACCTGAAGAGCTGTGCAGTGCATAGCAAATAGTAGAAGATCGTAGCAGAGTAGGAAGAGGGACGACTGGGTGGAGTAGAGTAGATTTTGAGGCTCATGCTGTTGTCTTAATGCAAAACAGACTTGATACTTATATACTTAATATTTGGATACATTCATCATGTTACTGTAACTATGCCATCGTGTGCACAGTAAAAGGACATTCTTATGATAATGTATCAAATGACAACGTGAAAACAATGTGAAAGGTGTTACTTTCAGTGGTGGATTCAGCTTTCATGTAGGTATAGCAGCTACTATTAGCAGGCCACCGTGCAGAGCATGGAAACTGAAGTATAAGACAACTTCTACAGTTAATGATCCATACAGAACATCACATTTTTCCATTTCTTAAAGCAATGAAAGTAATGATTTTGTTTGGCAAAGGCTGTGGTCACAATGGCCTCGTGTCAATCCCATTCTCGCATTCTCAGGAATGCTTAAATGAATTTGGATCACATCTGGCACAAAAGTCCACTTGGACTCATGGGTGACCTAATTAAATCTTTTTGACATTCTTTATTTGGCCTTACGGCTTATCCCGTGCTGGCCAACACTCACCGGGAGCAACTAAGTTGGGGTTCAGTGGCTTGCTCAAGGACACTTTGACACGTGACCGGAGGAGCCGGGGATTGAACCAACAACTGTAGTATTGGTGGACGACTGCTCTACATTCCTGCGCCACAGTCGCTGGAATGCCCAATGATATGCTGTAATTTATTTGAATTTATGATTTGAAATCTTTAAATTAAGTACAGCTGTCCTGTAAATGTTAGGGTGTAAGAGTATCAGGTTCCATAAAATGCAAATGCAAAGTTACTTTCCACCACTGCCAATTAGCATAAGTAATTTTCTCAAATGAATGACCATCAAGATCATCAATACATATTTATAAATGGTGTAAATGCCAAAACCCAGTGATTGGATGTCATTATCTAAATGATGTAGCCAGTTTGAAGTCACATGTTTCTAACTAGTGCAAATGGGCCACAATCTGTCAAAAGTCTGTTATGGGAACTGGACTTTGGACTTATCTACTGGAATGTTCAAATGTGAAAGTGCACTGTAACACACTATATAGTTGTTTTGCGTATATTTTCTTATCACACATAAATTACTATTTCTCTCTAGAACTCTAGTGTATTAGTTGAGCTAGAATGCACATTATTTATTATTACAATTATAAGTTTGTGTGCACCTGTGTGTGTTTAAAATATTTCCCCAGTGTTAGGGTAACACAACTTAATATGATTTAACCCAGTCCTCAAACAACCTTGAAAAATAATCACAACAATATATCATCACACTGCAAATAAACACAGCTACTGTACCACTTGATCTTTTAGAGTCTAGTTTTTGGATCCAGAGATGGGTCATGGCACCATTACACTTGATCAACATGCTTGCTCAGAGGAAATTGATGCCAAAAGTTTATTGCTGATTGGCCTTGTATGTTGAAGTGGTGGAAATTGAGCTATGATGTGAATTAGGAAGGAAAAGGACTATAAAGTTAACATTTTCAAATAGCTGCTTGAATTCATTTGTAGTGTTGAGATATCTATCTAAAGCGAAAAATTGTAACATTTGTAAAACTAAGACATCTTTGTTAAACATATTTTTAGATAGGGGCTTTTATAAGGGGTCACCAAATTATGCTTTAATCCATGCATCCATCCATTATCTTGAACCTATCTAAAGTTGGGTCACAGCACAGTGACAGCAGTGTTTTCCAGAGATCCCTTTTCCCAGCAGTGCTTTCCAGCTACCTAAGCAGGAATCAAGTGCTCCCAGGACAAATAAGATGTATAATCTCTTTAGCGTGTTTTGGGTCTTCCACCAGCTGGACGTGTCTAGGAAACCTCCAATGGGAGGCACCGAGGAGGGTTTCTTCTTACAAGATGCCTGAACCATGTCAACTGGCTCTTTTCAACACAAAAGAGTAGTAGTTCAACTCTGAGCACTTCTGGATGTCCAAATTCTAAACCCTATCCTACTTTAACTCGAACCCTGTATTTCCACTGGGTGCATATCTGTAATGTTGCATGTGCAACATGCCCAACCAAAGCGCTTCAGAAGCATCCAGACCAACTATCCAAATGATTTGTGAATGTTTTAAATTCTGATTCTATTCCACGACTTGATAAATTACTCATAAACCAATGTTTATTTTGTTAAATACTGTCAGTCTTATGAGCCACTGTGTTCTGGCCATTCTGAGTGACCATTCTAAGCCTCAATGCAGAGAAACAGACATAACTCAGCAAGGAAGAAAGTCAATATCCATGTGTCACTTGTATGATTGGCTATGGCCTTTTTAAATGTTATATAGACAAAGTAATCTATTCTAAAAAAAGTAGCAAATGTGTTGATATTAAAATAATTGTTGATTATGGCCTTGTGATAATAATGAAAGTGTCAAAAAACAGGAGTTTGGAGACTAATGAGAAGAGGGCCAAAAAAAGCAAAGTCATTATGAACAAATTGCAGGGTTAACTCTGCACTTGACCCTGTATGGTACAAAAATTTTATAATTGTGTGCTTTATAACAAAAAGCACTAAAAATGCTGTGTCATTAAAGTAGCTACAGTATTACAATTGTCTCAGCTTGTTTAGTTGCCATGGATACATGATTTATTGTTTAAAGGCCAGTGCACAAAAACATGAATATAAGGATGTACTCAAGCTAATTAATGAAGCTTCTGTGTCACTGCAATATTATAGTTTTGCTTATTTCCACAGCAGACATACAGTGTAAGCACTCCATACTTGAAAATAAAAAGGTCTCCTTAATGATATGAAACGTTTAAAAAAGGCTGCTTTTATAACATTATGCAAATGTCTGCCCTTGATAAAGCTGATATTCTGACATCATGCAATAATAAAAAGGCTCGGAACACATAAGCATAGGTGCTCTAATGTTTGCACTGTGTGAAGAATGGGCTTCTAGTCATTACTAAAGAATAGCGAGAGCAGGACGGTAAAAGGCTATCTGTCCATCATCTCAACCTTGGATTTATGAAGGTCTTTCATTGACAGAATGGAAAACTGAAACTAAGAAATGAAGGCAAGTGATTCTACACACTTGACTTTCCCCGAGGCGTTAAAAGGATGAAGGCATTACAGGTGTTTGAGTGGCTGTCACAAGCTGGTAGTGGACACACAACAGTTTGGGACTTTTTCTGGATAAATTAGGCACTAATTGCTATCCTGAGGTAGCTCTCTTAACTTTTGATTGATTCGCTACCAAAGTCATTTGCCATGAAAAAACGAATTCCCTGCAACCCACTGTTCATTAACAGCTGACCAACAACAAATTAATATTTACCCAAAGGCTTATTTCCTCATTAACATTTACATTTCAATCAAAGTTAACATGCCCTCGTCCACGATAGTTTTAAAGTTTGTGTAGGAGCCACAGGAATTACCTTTTTATCCTAAAAGCATCATGTTGAACACCTTGAACTTGCTGTGGCTCTTGTTTAAATCGTATTTACAGGTATTAACTGTATATCATGTCATTAAAGCCATATTGTATCGTAAAGTCCTTGACCATAAACAGTGTAGGGCAGCTTGCTCTGCTATTCTACAGATATTCCACTAACTGCTGATCCCACTTCAACCTTAAGGTATATTTCCTAGAAGGACAATGGGTTTTATTTTGCATATTTCTACCATATGCACAGAAAATGGCCTGGGATGCGGAGCTATGTGCAGCCACATGAGACACGTTTATGGCCAAGTTGAGAGGAAGCTGCATGATGGATAAAGATATCACAGTGCTCTGGGGTGTGGATTTCAATTCCAGCGCAGGTATCTCTCTAGTGTTTTCATTAGAGTGATGGGGGAAATGGGGTAATATTCAAAGTCAGGGCTCCTCACAGCGAATGACAACCTCAGTCTATCACTGTCTCTTTTACACAAATCTGAGAGACAACAGCTAAGAAGAAGATGGAGAAGGAATGAAGGAAAGCAGGAGAGAGCAGAGGCAGTTTCAATCTCATTCACTCTCCGCTAACTGATTACAGGATAAAGGAGGTTTCAATTTTATTTTCTTGAGTCATGGAATTGATAGCTTTTTAGGGGGTCATTTACAAATGAAAATGTCCATGAGATTAATATGAGTAGGAAAGAAAAGCAAAGTTAGGAGCACGGTTGGGTTTAAACTCCTAAAAGGTGAAGTACGACTAGGACACAGTTTATGAATCATATTTAAAACCCTGATTCATGGCAGGTGAAGGTAGTTCCTGGATACCCAGCTGTGTCCTGTAGGATTGATTGTTCAAACAATATACTTATAAATGACTTCATTACCTACATTAGGACCAGTACATTTCTACGGGGGGAAAAGCAAGACATTTTGAATCAGTAGCAGTAACAGGCATCAAGCTAACACTGGGCACAGCCAATACTATTAGCATTGTATTGAAACTGCAGGTGTACTGATCATTGTATATAGGACAGATCAGCCAAGTTAAACAATAGCTATAATCAGAGGAAAATGTCAGTGACATCACCAACAACCTCCACAGAGAAGGCTGAGAGAGAATCGGAAAGCTAGGTTGTGATTTGCAAAAGAGTTCAGAGGTGAGTCTTAAAAAGGATTAGAAACATAATTTCATGGACTGGCAAGACGGAAAGGGCTAAGTGTGAAGGAAGAAAGGATCTGCGCATGATTCCAACCATACAAGCGTGAAGCACAGTGAAAGCAGTTGGTTTTTGTTTGGCCTCTTCTGGAACAGAATCTTGTGTATGATGAAAGCAATACATGAATTTTGCTTCATCATGCACCAAGACAATGACTGAATCAATGCAAACAAAAGACTTTATCAGAGGATGATGGTTTTAGACTGGCCAACTGAATATGTATTTCATCTGATAATGAGGAGACTGAATCCCCCAAAACAAACAAATGAAGGAGTTAACAGACAAAGTTAACAAACACAAACAAGAACAACAGTTACCAAGTCAACCAACAGCACAAATAGCACAGCAGTGAAAAGCTGCTAAAACCAAGCTTCCCATAAGTGTAGGTGAACTTCTACTCTGATTGGTAGGGTGGCCTACCAATCAGGGAAAAGGGAATTTAGGGAAAGGGGAAGGGGAGAAAGGAAGATGACATGGTTCTGGAAGCCAACCCATCCAGCAGGAAGGTTGATAGGTAGAGGAGGGGGGTGACCAGGTAGCAAAACTAGGAGCACAATCCAAGGATGGAAGGCACTGCTACATGGTTTAACATACATTTAAATACAAAAGGAGGAGAGTTGATATTAGTAAGTCCAAATGCCTACAGCCAGAGAAAGACTTGGTGAAAATGGGCACATAGACACACATATGTAAACCTCCAACCTCATACAGAAGGAAGACAATCATCTCTTGGATGTAGTTTTGGTAATTTCATCGACAGTTTGAGGCTGCAGGAACTGGGGGGGGGGGGGTTAGGGGGGTCCATGTGATTTGAGGAGGAACCTGTGACACCCCTGGCTCCCTATGTAGTTCTTGCCCGGGTTAGATGAGCAAACAGTGTAGAAAGGACACAACAGGGTCCAAATGTCTTTGGCTGATCAGCAGTTTAACAGTGTTTAACTCTACTAAAAGACAACAATCTTGCGTGTAATGAGCGAGTGAGAGGTAGAGAAAGGTTGAGGCCTACAAGTTACAATTATAATTGAGCTCGTCCTCGTTACGTGTGGAGAATGTGAGCAAACAAGAGCCTGACTTTGCTTCTACAGGCCAATGCGCTGTAAATGGCTTTTTGCTAATCGGCTGACACATGCCATTATTTGCATTCATTAGCAAACGGACGCTAAGACACAAGCACCTATAGCAGAGGTCACTATTGGCCTTTGCATCTGCTGGAACGGATTAAGTTGGAGACCTCAGCTGTTTGCTCCAGTAGAGTGGTGATCAAATGGCACATGGATAATAGGAGAGCTAAATGGTTTATGACAAGGCTCGAAAATTAGCCCCAGATGAGTGATTAGCATGCTTTGTAACAAAATTTAAGTATTCTGTTGAAGAAGTTTGTTGTCTTATTTGTATGGTAAGGACAGCAATGTTCCTCCAGTCTAGGTTTTGGCTTAAATTAATATTCAGAACCTAGCTGAGAGAAAGAAAAAAAAGAAAAAGACAGATATATTGCATGTTCAGAATAAAACTATCAAAGAGCAAACAAGGTTTAGGGGGATTTCACAGTCATAAGGAGAAATAGTAAAGGTTAAAAAAGGACAGAGAGAGTCTCTGAGTACAATAAAAGTAGATCAACAGCCAACCCTCTGAGCACAGTCAAGTGTAAAGTAAAGGGCTGGATGTAAATGTCGCTTCATCTTTAAAACACCAAACGCTGCATTAACATAACTGTTACTATTTCTGTTCATTTGTTTATCCTTGTATTTAATGTGATGTTTTTTTTTTCTTCACAATGATATTTTGTTATAACGTGAGCATTTTTGTTTTGTTATTGTGAATTCCAATTCCAACTTATCCTTTATTTAATTCAACTTTTTTTGACATAACTAAAGCTTTAAATGATGAAATACGGTCATTGTTCTATGCCTTCACTAAATGATGAACATTTGTCAGGATGATATAAACACAGTCTAGTGAGGTTTGTAACGTTGCTTTGTTTATGTAACTATATTGTTCATAATCACTGTGTGTACTGGGCTTCAGCTGAGTACTGATCCGTGCAGTTTTGTGAATCTGACAAATCATACCACCACCTTGTATTATCAGTCATATCGATGCATAGGGTATGGTGTGTGTACTCAGTGACACTGATAATAAAGCAAAATATTATGAAATATATTTATAAAATTATTATATTATTACATTTCCACAATAGATTGGTTGAAAACAGGCAAAGGGGAGGGAATATAGAAACAGGTGAATATAGAGTACAAGCAGCAGCAGGGAGATTCAGGTCATGGCATAAACAGTGCTTTTCCTGTGGTGGCTATGGGTGAATGGATGTTAATGACGTTAAAAAGTGACTGTGATCTCTTGTGTGGCTGTTTGTAAAAATGGTATCTGAAAAAAACTAAATACAGTGGAAACAGAAAATGTCTTATAACATTAATATATATTGATACGGTAACTGTAGGTAAGTGTGCTATGTAGTCACAGGGATCGACAGAGTCCAGCATGAGCTCTGACACTAACAGCAGTTTGCTCTTAGTGTTTTTTTACCCATCGCTTTTTAGTGAGTAAGTGCAGTCACTACAGCATTACAAGCTGAAAATGTACCACGAATGTTTTCCACTTTAATCAGCATATCTATGATACATCAGGCATTTTAACATGTGCTCCATCATCTAATGTGTTAAACATGCTGGGCAAGACTAGGTAAGGCTCTCTGACTGGGCAGCAAAATTAGTTTGAGCTGAAGTATTTTAGCCAAGGTCAGTCAGCAATGGCAAAAGAGAAAATGTGGGTTAAACATTTCAAAACATTTTAAAACTTTAAAGGTTTGATTTCAGAATGTTTAGGACAAGGAGCACGCAGCCAAACCCGAAAACAGCCATTGTTTTTCAGTAATCATCGTCACACTTTGGTCTATAAATTACATTATTTCAGCAGCCTATCATTTGAATATTTTAGAGCCAGTCCAAAGATATTGAAATTGCATCCAATTCTTTAGGAATTCAAAAAAAACGCTCTATATTATTTTAGCCCAGCTATTCTTAACATGAAGACATTACACAAAGACTTTTCCTCTTTCGAATAACTGCTCTAAAATCATTGGCACAATAAAATGAAGACACCAGTGAATTATCCTTGATGACTTGTAAGCTACTTATAGAATGACCAAGTCAAAAGGATCCACCTACTATAAAAATACGAAACATGTATTTATTGATTAATATATTGAGAATTCTTTATATGCACAATATGTGTTGGTGTAGCTTGCAAAACTACATGAACCCATATTGCACAATACAACTGCATGGATGCATGGTCGGTAGGTTATCTCGCTAGCTTCCTAGAGTTTTGCAGCACTTGGTGCAGTTGCATGCATGTGCATGCACGGTGAGCCGTGTGTCAGAAAAAATTCAGATGTCAGACTGGCTGCCCTGTACGTCAATCAAGTGAAAAATTACATAGTGAGGACGGATGATCAGCTATCGTCTACTTTCTTAATTCCATGCGATCTACCCACACTACCTGTGCTGTTCTAGAAGTACCTTGACCTTGACTGTACTACAGAGTACACATTCACAATTAGAATTACACAGCCCCACAGTCACACGCCTCTGTCAACCATTCAAGTTGTAGTTGACGTGCATGTCTGTCCAGAATCGTATTCTAATCAGGTGATCCATGGGTTCAGGGTGACATTCATGCCAAATGTAATAAAATTTCCTCTAGGTGTTTGTTTGTATGTCCAAGTGAATGTTTTTGCAAATTTTGAACAAATTCCCTCAAGTCATGCATTAGAGTCACAGTAGCCATCACCTTTAACCTTTGACCACCAAAATGTTCCTGAGATACCGTATATTATATTCACAACAAATGGATGAACAGCCCAAAAATACATAATAAGTCCTAATGTGTCCAGGCACAGCCATCGCCAGAGCAGAGGCATGAAAACCACATTACTGCCAGAGGTTTGTTAAAATCTGCCAAAGACGGAGAAAAAGATCCTTGATACCGCAGCAGTATATCACATAAAGTTTACCCTGCAGATGATTTTGATTACTTGCTTGGTTAATTATAATGATGTTATGATGTTCAGGGGTATAAACTACTGTACATATAGACTATACTTTGAAAAGGGTTGATTTAATTAGATGTCTAGAAGACTGTCAAATGCCAATAATGAGATTTAACCATGCATCAAAACCTGATAAGCATTGGCTAGAAATAAGCCTTAGAGGAACACAATTATAGCTGGTGCATGTTTGTTGGTGCCGATTATTTTAGCAGGTGTCTGACTAAGGGCTTGAAAATTCTTTCTGCAGAGGAACACGCACAAGCTCCTCTGCAGGAGAGTGTGCGCTGTCTGGAACAATCACTGTGTTCATGCTCCTGCCCTCGTCCACACTGTTGCTCTCCAACACAAATGTTACAGTTCACTGTCAAACTTTCACAGTCTTTACATAATTATGTTGTTTTGCTCCTCATAAATGCACATTGCCTTACCATTGCTGCGTATTATAAGGAGGTGGAAGAAGAAAGAGGCTTAGTGGGAGTTCACTCCGACCAATGTGCCAATCACCAAAAATGAGATGCATTGACGCAGATCAAAATTCAGAGGAACTGAATTTTACTTAGAAGAATTTCAAAATTGAGAGGAACACATGGCAGGATGTAATTGTGGCATAGAGAGTTTTGTGCAACCTTCTGCTAAAAACACAATTATACAGCATTTGCAAACTATTAGTAGGGAAGCTAATTTAGGCTGTGGATCAGGACATATAGAGGTTGCCCAACAATCCTGGAGTTGGACGTTTGATTCCCTCCTCCTTACGTCTACATGACGAAGTGTGCTAAGCAAGACACCCCAAGGTTGGGTGGATACTAAAGTTCACCTCCACCTCCAGAGATGTGTGGTTGGGATTAAATGAGAAAAACCACTGGTTAAAGTTTGAGAAAGACTGTGGTTTTGCTTAAAGGTTAATAAGCCATTTGTGTTTGCAGTCACTTTAACGACAATCTTAACCTTGACAAACTCCTGCCAGTGTTTAAACCCAACCATATATGGACTTTTATAACGCTATAGTCTAGATTTAGACTATGTAATGTCTAAAGCTTTTTAAGGTGCTGTCCTGGCAGTGAGGACAGAAAGTGATGATGAATACATTTTGTTGTTTTTGGTCAGAGGACTGGAAAAATCTACTGCTTTGTTTCATTTAATGTGCATCGTCTCTACATGAATTCATGGCTTTGTCTAAGTGATGTCACATGCATAGCGTATTGTACTGTATCGTCCTGCACATATGTGCAGCAAGGTGTCAACTGGTTTGTGCTGAGTATTTGGGAGCTCACCCACAGCGTCTGGAAATCTCCATACTCAAGAGTTTTTGAGACTAAGCTCATAATTTGTTACTTTAGGGAGAGAGAGCATTCTGAGATGATTGTGATTTAATCTTATCATACATCCTGCTTTTCCAGGCTAAGTGCTCTATAGCAATATAGTTGTATATTTTTGCCAATGCAACTGATATGGGTACTTATTGTTGTTATTCCTCAGTCCTCTGATTCCAACTTTCTTCTCTCTTGCATTCTTCCCTGCATTGCCGTCTCTCCTCCCCTACCCTTTCTGACTTTGTGTTATGATTGGACCAAATGAACAGAGAAAGTGTTTACCATTTTGGCAGGCAGATTTTGGGAGGCTGGAGTTATCTGCTGGGGACGCAGTTTATGTGAGTCCATGGGCTGACCCCTTGTTTCCTCTCTGGACCTCAGATGCTGGGACAGGACTTCCTCAGACAGCCTTATCAGCTGGAACCACAACACTGGAACAGACCAACCAACCAACATCTTAAAATAAATACTACAATAGTCCTCAAAATACAGTATGTACACTCTATAAGTGTTTATATGAGAGATGTATATTTGAATGTAACTAAAAAAAACTCTCAGAAGCAGTAATGTGTGTGCAAAATGTAAAATGTATTCAACAGTATAAATAAATAATTCAATTCAACTTTATTTATATAGCGCCAATTCACAACAAAAGGTCATCTCAGGGCACTTTACAGAATAAAGTCAAGATTATAAAGATGTATAAAGAGAACCCAACAATTCCCCCTGGAGCAAGCCATAGGCAACGGAGGAGAGGATAAACTCCCTTTAACGGAAGAAACCTCCAGCAGAACCAGGCTCAGGGTGGACGGCCATCTGCCTCGACCGGTTGGGGTGAGTGGAAAGGGGAGAGAGAAAAGAAAAGGGGAACAAAATCAACAACAAAACATCAGGCAGCTTGGTAGAACCAGTAGCTGCACGCTGGTGATCACTCATCACCAGATTAATGCAACAACTAATTATTGGTAATAGTTGATATAAGCAGTACTTCTACACAGGTTCTGTGTGATTACTGGTTGACATCTCACCTTCTGACAACTCAGACCAACAGTCAGATCCTGCGAGACCCTTAAAAATACACTGTACACCATGACTGAGACAGTGTAAAATGAAAAGATGAGGTTACCCTTGATTTCCCCTTTGTTGAACTTCATATTCTAAAATTATTAGAGAGTTACTTTTAACAAGTTTGTCCTTGGGTTTTCATGTCACTTTGGGGCCAAATAAACAAGTAAGATAATGGTGAATAGGGAGAGGAAATTGTATGGCATGTAACAAAGGTGCCAAACTGGATTTAAACAGAGGATGCTGCAGTTATGACCGAACCTGAACCTTTAAATATAAATTATATGCTGGTGGCACTTTTTTAGAGCTTTTCATCTTCACTGGGAATGGGTATTGAGCCGTTGACAAAATGCAACATGAAGTGTGGTAGTTCTAATACCTTCATCGCTTTTCTCCTACAAATGTATGCTTCAATACAACAGCTGCAACTGGAAACTCACATTTGTAAGAAATGTAACTCCAGTTGAAGTGTTTGTTTTATGCTTTATCTTTCTTGAAAACTATTGGTCATGACTTAGTTTAATCATAACATGTCATTTGCTTTCGCAATAACTTCATATGTGGCCTAGTGGCTCAATGGGTAGAGCAGTAGAATGGGATGGAGAAGTTGAGGGATCAAGTCCCAGCCTAGGTGTGTCACTGAGCAAGACACTTAGCACTAGCTCCCCAGGCGTCCCCCTGTGGCTGCCCACTGCTCCCCCCAGGGGGATGGGTTAAAAGCAGAGAATATGTATATGTGCTCAATGACAATAAAGGTTGTTGTTCTTCTTCTTCTCTTAAGTTGACTGATCACAATAGTAGTAAACTTGGTAGTTAGGGTCAGTCCACAGAAACTGCAGTCCTGACTGTTGTGGAATATCTTCGTGCTACAAAAGCCACAGGTCAGTCGTCTGTCTTAATCCTACTTGATCTACCGTCAGCCTTTGACACTGTGAACCATCAGATACTCTTGTCCACACTCTTTGACTTAGGCATCTATGGATCAGCCCTAGACTGGCTTTGTTCTTACCTATCGGGACGAACCTTCAAGGTATCCTGGAGGGGGCATCTTTCTAACTCTCATAGCCTCTCTACCGGTGTGCAGCAGGGCTCAGTTCTTGGTCCTCTCCTCTTTTCTATCTATACTTCATCCCTAGGTGCCATCATTCACGCACATGGTCTTTCCTATCACTGCTACGCTGATGACACATATCTCTTCCTGTCCTTTCCACTGGACGACTCCACTGTCTCATCATCCATCTCTGCCTGTCTCTCAGACATCTCAGCCTGGATAAGTGAGAGACATCTTCAAATCAACCTCTCCAAGACCGAAGTCCTTGTCTTCCCAGCCAGACCTTTGATGCAACACAACATCAGCATCAACATGGGATCTACAGTGATTGTCCCCACTAAGTCGGCCAAAAATCTGGCGTCATCATTGACGATCAACTGAGCTTTAAGGACCACATCTCCTCAGTCTCTAGGGCAGCAGATTTGCTCTCTACAACATCAGGAAAATCAGACCCTACATCCCGGAATATACAACCCAACTCATTGTACAGGCGCTGGTCATATGTCATCTCGATTACTGCAAGGCTTTGTTGATTGGGTCACCGATATCCACAATCAAACCCTTGCAGATGATCCAAAACGCAGCAGCTCGCCTCATTTTTAATCAGCCAAAAAATCACTCCCAATATTCAAAAAACTGCTGAAAACAGAACTCTTCCGCATCTTCCTATGCACTTAAATCTATTTTAAGTCGCTTTGGATAAAAGCTTCTGCTAAATGACTAAATGTAAATGTAAATCTAAATGTAGTTATTCCAAAGTGTTTCGTTTTATTGTGGTCACTGTCTTCAGTGAACTCTTACGACAAGAGTTGTCGCATTTAATGAGCGCATTTGCATTATTAGCTGAGTGATGATCAATATTGATTAATATACAGTAAAAGTCGGATTTTATAGGCTACAGCGTGCTAACAGCTTTAAAAGATGATATTAAAAAAACAAAAAACAAAACTTGAACCACATAAACACAGTTCCCTGTTCCAATGTCTATGGACTACATCATAGCTTTGCATGTTTGTGCATTAATTTAGCTCTTTGAAAATGAACACTCAGGAATTCAGAAATATCTGTTGGAGGAGAAGGTCACCTGAAAGCCCTGTGTTCACACACAGAGAGTAAAGGAAACCCCACCAGGGAGAAGAAACGATTAGCGCGACTTGATTTTGGTAGGTGAGAGATTGGCCAAATGTCAGCCATGTGGTTTCGCCTTGTAAAGCCATTAAAAACACCCGACATACACACACACAAACACACACACACACGATCTTATGTGTGTGGAATTGATGGCTGGAGCTGTATTATTCTTTGCTCCATTTGAATAAACAGTTCGGCAATGGGCCTGGCTGTGTGTGTGTGATTCCAGAGGGGAGATAAGCAGGGTAAATAAAGCTGAACTTGAAGTGGAAAAGGTTTCCTCTCATTGCTGCTCAACTGTTTTACTGTTTAAATGCCTCCAGATGTGAGTTGAAGAAGCACCATTGATTTACTTTGTCTCTGATTACTCTGTATGTTTAGATACTGAAAGTGTGTGTGTGTCTGTGTAAATCCACCTTTTAAAATGCACCCCAGTTGAAATGTCCATGTCATATATAAGAAAAATGGCACACAATCACAATAGATCATTTATCACCTATGCGGCGACTTATCTGGGGCAAACACCTTGCAACAAATACGACATAACTTAATAGTGAGTAATGTTTTTTTTTTTTTTTTTTTGCCCTCAAAAGACTGAACATACATTTTTTAATAAAATAGGCATGACGCGCTGTAACCAAAGTGATGTGGCTCGAAATGAAAAATGAGTTACTGTGTTTTTCTCTAACTGAGGTGACTTCTCTCCTTGGGTTTCTGCAGAAGTGACTGACAGAGTGATGGAATGATCTCCTAAACGCTGGCTTGTTATTCTAATAAAGGTACCCTTCTAAGGACTGCAGAAAGTAAAAGTGATGACAAGGTAAAATAGATTAATTAAGGTACCTTGCCATCAAAGCAGCCACTTAATCATAGATCGTGCTTGTCACAGGGATTTGGGATCTGACTGACTTGAACAGATTATGCCGCTCTTAATTTTCTGCCTTTGTGCAATAGAAAATTAATTGTCATTGACATTTGGTTGTAATCCTCCACCCCCTCCCTACCAGCCCACTCTATCTTCACTTCCTCAATTAATTATTGGCTTTCTTTTATATTCTCGTCCCAAAGAGTTTCTTCTGGAGAAACACAAGGCAGAATCATTTCCTCAACCGCTGAAGACAACATCCGCTTTTTGATTGAGTCTACAGTAGAAAATCTAATCATCAGCTGTCGCTGAGGCGATATTCTCCTCGCATACTTAGGCTGCTGTGCCAGTGCTATTACACACCACTATGATGACACACAAACAGCCTCTCTCACACACACACACACACACACACACACACTGAGTGACAGCGTAAAAAGCGGGAAGGGTCCGATCCACCTTGCATTGTCAATCATGTGTGGCTTTGACATCTCATTTCACTGGACAGGGGACAAGGAAAGGAAGAGAGAGCAGAAGGAAATGAGAAAAAGAGGAGATGAGCGGGATGGAAAGATAGGAGAAAAGAAGAGAAGTTTTAAACTAGAAATGAAAAATTGAAAAGGAAGTGAAAGGAGATAAGGAAAAAAAGTTGAGAAGCAAGGCAAAAGAGAAAAGGAGAGAAGCAGAGAAAAGGACTGAAAGACCAGAGAAGAAAGAGACAAGACATGAGATAAGAAGAGGTAGAGGGAGAGAAGGGGAAGGTCGCTAAGAAGGCCAGAAGTGAGGAGCAGTGAAACAGATGACGAAACAGACTGGAGGCTAGAAATGAAAAAGCAATGAAAAAACACATAAGAAGAGGTGAGAAGAAGTGACAAAGAGTGAAGGAAAGAAAATGTATACCAGGAGATAAAGAAAAGAAGAGAAAAAAAGGAGGAAATTAAGAGTTTTCTTCTCAACCAGAAGGAGGAGGACAGAGAAAATGGATGAATTAATTGTGGGATACAAGCAGCTGACAGAAAGAAAGCAGGCTGAGAGAGGAGATAGCATTGTCCCATGATGAAACGGAGGTCAGATGTGTGTGTCTGTGTTGTGTGTTTGCTTACTGTATCAAATTAAACCACAGAAGCAAAGAGAGACATTTCATTTCCCAGATATGACTGATGGATACCGTGTTTGTCCCAGAGAGGTGTACAAAAGCCTGTCCTGATGTCTCACACACACACGCATTCAAACACATTCACGCATCTATTCTACAGTTGTCTAGACGGGCAAATAATCAAACACCTGGAACACAATTTTTACAGACAAACCTCGCAAACAAAAGCAAACTTCCTAAAAACGTTTCAATTTAAATCAATGAAAGATTTTATTATGATCAATCACGCTGAACAACTCTTGTCCAGCATACAAAACATTTTTACCCTCAGTAACGTAGTAGTAACATCACATTGGACACCTACTGTATGATGGTAGTATGGTATTGTGTCTTTTAGTCGAAGTGTCCTTGAGCAAGACGGGGGACAAGGGTAACTAATTGTGATTAATTTAAGAGTGAGAACTGTGAAGTAAAGAGCAGCTCTCACACTGATGGATGTAGTAGCCTGTGGAAATAATCATAATTTTTAGAATGAAGAAAGTGTCGGGTTTGTAACAGCAGTAGTTAACAAAAGCAGATCAGTAATGAAAAAAAATATATATCTACGAAAATCTGGAAAACAATGTCCCCCTCTTGTCGTCTCTATTAAAGGACTATTTTAAATAAATCTTAGTTTTCTTTTAAGGTGAAGCACATAGCTACTCTTTAAAACCTAATGCAAAATGATTAATTTAATTGAACATTATAGACAAGTGTACTTGGCCCATACTGACAGGTTTAAGTGTATTTGGCCTGTACTTGTACTTACTTGAAAGTATCATTGACATAAACTAACGAGTACATTATATTTCAGTATATTTGGCTTATAGTAGTTCCACTGAAGTATACTTAAGTTCTGCTGACAACTACACATAAAAGTTCTTTTTTTTTAGTGGCTTGATAGAAAAAACAAAGTTCAAGTACAGTGTGTTGTTGGTTTGTTGATAAGGTACGTTAACACATAAGCACCTTCATTTAGTGCGTCTTCCTAAACAAACAGCTGCATTTGCACTGTTTGAAACACACGTTTTTAAGTGTTTAGAAGGAAACAATGATGTAAAACATGCCACCATTATGGAGCCATTGTAAGCTGCCATTTTGTTGCCTGGTGGTAAAAAGGGTGCAGTTTCAACAGACACCTGAACGAGAGGGTATGTATGAAGAGCCTGTAGGGCTGTTAAGGTAAAGGAAGCGGATCACGTGATCACATTGCGTGTTACGTATGAGTCAAACGTGCTTTTTCTCATGAGGGAAATGATAAAAAAGGGACAAGAAAGGTTCCCGTCTTGTTTTCTATCCTCAGTCGTCCATCTCCCCACAGGAGAGCTGTGATTGCTTATGGCTCCTCTGGCTACTGCAGTAATCACATTTCGGACTCAAACAGACGGGACCACATGACTTTAGCTGGGGCTAAAAGTTTTAACCCGCCGTTAAAGGAAAAGAAATGTTTGGTCCTTCCTCAGGGACTCTGGGCGATTACAGAGGGACTATTTGACAAACAATGGGCTGAGGGAATGCTGTGTATTTTCTTTACGGTCTGTCTAAATATGTGTTGGGCTTTAATGGTTTAACGGAAAAGGCCTGTTTATGTGTGCAGGTATTGGCAGCGCAGGGGATACTAATAATCTGGATATTTATTCAATTTCCTCATATACAAAACTGCCTAGGCTTATTTATAAGAAAGCAAACAGGGAATACGGCTCCAGAGGAAACGACTACAGATTGGGATCCGTCTATTTTAAGCTTCCTTCTGGTCTCTGTGGCAGGCAAAAACAGCAAAAAGAAAACAGTCTTAAACAGAAAAGGCATGAGAAACAAAAAACGGAAAAGAAGCCTGGCAAGCAGCTAAAAGGGTAAAAGAAAATGGGAGGAATTAGTAGCAGAAAATATAGATCCATCTGAAGCCGTTGGAGTCCAGGTTATGGTGCTATTCTGTGCTCTGATGCATCCTCCCAGTGTGGGTCATGCCCTCTGGGAGCTCTACAGCACTGATTTAGCATGTCAGAGTGATATATGTGCAGGCAGTAAGGGAACTAGCTCTCACTATCCCCCTCACTGCCTGAGGGGAAATGACCCCTAACCTCCCTGCTGCCAGCAAACCTTTTGGATGAGCCACCTGTGTCCATTAATTGTCATTAAAAAGTTAAGGTGGAAAGTCAAGTTTTCCCCACCAGTCTCTGATGGGCTCCAGTATGCATCATCATGTACTTTTTTTTTTTTTTTAATTTATTTTTAATAATGGTGCTTTATTGTGCACTATTTATTCCAGGTAACAGATTTCGACAGTAGATGTTTCCATCAGGTTGAAACCAAGCCTTGCATTGTTTATGTGGATTTCCGGTCGCTTCCAGACAGCATGCTGATTTTAATAGGCTGAGACTGGCCGTGCTCACCTAAAAAAATGCCTGTCTGCTCAGAACAAGAGGGGGATTGTTCTCAAGTCAGAGAGAGAGAAAGATAGAGAGAGCAGAGAAGTATGCTGAGGTCAGAAGTGTATGTATAGTTTGTGTTAAAGCAAAAGAAGTAATGACTGAGATACTGTGAAACATTTGGTTTCAATAAAGACCCTCCCTCTACTACTTCCTTTATAAACTTGCTGCCTTTAGATGTCAGTGGTTTGTTGTCAGGTGATTTTGGAAACTCTCTACTGAGAAGGAAGGTGAAATACAGGGAATACAAATAATCATACTTTTTATTATTATTATTACGGTTTCCTCCCAAAGTCCAAAGAAATGCATACCAGGTTAACTGATGACCTTAAATTGACTGTAAGTGTAAATGGTTGTCTCTCTGCATCTGCCCTCAGATAGATATGTGTCCAGGGTGGACCCCACCTCCACACACACGCACCATGACCATGAACAGGATAAGTGGATAAAGATAATTGATGGATGACTGCATGGATGGAAATAATGTGAAGTTGTCCGTTTTTTAAAACTAGCTCTACAGTCCCATTTGAAGCTAACAAGCTAAAATTAGTCGATTCAAGTGAAAATTTTGCGAGTCACCAAAATGACCATGATAGAGCCTGGAGTTGAATATATCATATGAATATTTTTCTGTCTTTATCTGTACTGCAACTGCAGAGACTATGCCCCTGGTGTTTGTATTATGGGTGTTTCTACTTACACATTTATTCAAAATTTTAAACTTTTTAATCTTTCCAAACACCAATTGCCTTTTTTCCACAGGAGAATAGGTCACAGCAGCTGGTTAGCTTGACTTTGCAAAAAGCCAATTTGAAACGCAATCCAATGTGTTATTAGTGAACAAGTTGCTAAATAATAAAGGGCCTAGCTGTTTTAATGAATTTCTTGGGAATAAATAATTGTGAGCTGTATTAAATGCTTCTGACCTCAGTAGGAACCGATGGTTTGGGCTGAGTGCCCAAGAATTAAGTTGCTGAATTTGGTCTTTTTATGGGATTTGTTGAGTATGAGAAAATAAAAGTGAATAATGTCCCAGACTGGTTCTTTAAAATAAGTCTTGACAGTGCAATTCTGAATTTCATGTACCTCCATCTCTGGCATCTGAAAATTGACTGAGAAGCCCACACTCAATAAGTAGTTGACGTGCAAAGGCAAACAATGCATTGGGTTGATTTTCCTTCTACCTTCAGACTCTACAAATTAAACTGTCGAACAGCATGGGGATAATATATCTGAAGTATGAAATCCAGTGGCATTTCCCTTAATCCCTGCCTGTCCCGACCACAGCAAAGCAGGTCAGATGGAAAGCGAGAGCACCCTGTTCCCCTGAACAGTCCCCATGAGGGAAATGATGAACAGGGGGGTGCACCAACCCAGCACTCAGTTTTAATTGGAAGGAAGGTGGCTGTACACTCATACCATAAATTACTGGACCCAGGGAGTGTGTGTGTGTGTGTGTGTGTGTGCAAAAGGGTGAGTCGATGTAGGTCTAGGAGGGTTAATCATCATGCAGTCCTGCCGTGAGCCTAAGCACTGCTGAAGCTGAGAGAGGCTGTCAGCAACCTGGTGTAAATATCCTGTGGGCTAACTGATTTGTCTGTGCTCGTAAACACGACATAAAGAGCTAATATACAGGTCAGCACCACTGTGATATACACCCCCAGGAGGGTAAAAACGTCATCAGAGCATTTCATTTTACTGCTCTTGGCTCACATTATGCCAGCAGGTTTAGCTGAACTTTATCTCCAGTATTTGGAAGGTTCTTCGATTAATTTAATTAATTTGTTTGATTCATTTGTTTGATTAATTAATTCAACTCTGCCATTAACGCAAAATCCTCAACACATGATGTTTATTTGATATTTAAAAATAGGTTTTGGCGGATTATCTTTTAAAATGATTGGCATTTTGAATTCTAGTCTGGTACTTTTCATTCTATTTTTATAGGATTTTAAAGTCATTCCACTTGAATTTTGTAATGCCAACTACAAGCTGCATTGCACATTGCTATCTTGGAACGTGTTCTTATGAGGACTTCTAACACTGCTGCAAAGATATTCACAGATATGTGCATTTTAAACCTAGTCTGTAATGTAAAACAAGAGTCTGCAATGTGTCTTATTCTTTAGCCATAAAAAACAAATTGAGTCAATGAAGTCATTATTAAGGCTGTAGAAAATATGGTTATGTAGTAATTTTGTAATTGTAATAACAGGTCAGAACTAAGTCAGTGTAATATTATAAGTATGTATATGTATGTTTTTTAAGTCTTATAATAAAATATGTGTTCTTCCAAAAACCATTTCTCAAAATGGATTAGTAAAATGTTCCAACAACAAAAAAAAACTTTTCCAAGAAAAGAAAAATCTTTTTGCTCAGAGTATAGCATTAGTGTTATTATTATTATTTTTTTTGGAGGCTTCTATGTAAAACTAGCCATAGGTGTCCGATGAGATTGCTGAAGCTAAAGCCTAGTTTTATTTCCAGACTCAAACTTCACACTTACTGTATTTAAGGCTGTTTATTGAATATAGCTAAGGCTCTTTCTTTGACATGCAGTTATAGATTTACTTTGGGAATACGTGACAGATGATGGAGGAGCAGATGGCTTTGGATCTTGATATTATGGTTGTAATTTTTCAAAGAAGAGGAATAATAAACTGCCATCTTATTCCCCCCACCAACAGAGATAACTTTCTGCACTGACTTGCATTAGACTACTACTAATGCACTATTAATAGCCTTCATGTTAAAAGGAGCCAGTGTAGATGGGTTGGAGTCTTGATCAGGTTACCTTCTTTGTAAAACTGGTAAGAAACCTTAGAGCCGACCGTAATAGGCCGGAGATTATTTAACTAAATTAGTCTTAGAAAGCATATTTGGTGATAGGGATGTCTGGACTATCTTCCGGAACTACTTGCAACTGCGACCTGACCACCAGAACATGCATGGATGGATGGATAAAAAACAAATGACTACAGCAAATCACCTATAGAAGTAAAGTGCACAGAGTGATAGTTTCTGCAGACATGTTTTCCAGCTGACAGTGACATGATCGTATGTCAAACACATTTTTTCTCATGAGCAGCTGTTTTCCTCATGGAGTAATGGGTTATCATTTCCTCTTGCAGGCACGTGACATACATCCCTAAACTAAAACCACGTGTTTGCATGACCTACGACCTATAGTACATGTAGGATGAAACTCCACACATTAAATTAACCGATTTAACTGAGTCTACTTTGTCTTCATTGTGCTTTCCCTTGGTATAAACACAGCTTGTCCATTTGTATAAGAAAATATTATGACAAAAAGTTGTGGAATTTTATACTTGATAATCATCCTTTTTTTCTCTTTTGCTCCTTGTACCAGCCCTAACTGCCTGTTTCTCCCTATGTGTATGTGTGTGCACCTCGGACCAAGTATCCATCTATAACTTGAAGAAGGAGGGACCCCCCGCCCGGGCCAGCCATCTGTCACCTGCATGGGCACCTGGAGGGATTGCAGTCTTGTGCAGTTTAAAAGGCAAAATCATTAAGATGTTAGAATAACAAATGTCCGGCTGCTTGACTTTCAATCACGCAGACCAGGTCCAGGTTCACTCCTCTCTCAAGGTGATGAATATTCCCACATTTCTACCACTTGCTTTACTAAACGAGCAGATAAAGACATGTCGCTTAAAAGATGGTGTTCTTGTTGACTTTGATTGGTCTGGTTTATTTGCATGAACCCTTTCTTTGTGTGTGTGTGTGTGTGTGTGTCTGTGTTTGTGTGCAGCTAGCAGGGGCCACTGTCCTGCTGAGACTCAGCCGTGCACACACATATTAAAATACCACCCAAGAACATATGACTGAGTATATTCCATCACTCCTTTTCAAGCCAGCCCCCTCTCACACACACACACACACACACAAGCAAACCCAAGGTCAGTGGAGGTCTGGTGGGACGTTGATGAATGGATGTGAAGGGTGTCATCCTGGACAAACAGAGCCTGGGCCCACATGCTGCTACATCCTGAAAAATATGCCTGTAACACCAACAGCTGAGGGAAATAGTTTGCAGGTTTCTCACATCCTCTCTGTCTGCCTCTCTCTGTCCACATGGAACATGCATATTTTGTCATTCTGTGAAAAATAACACGCCTACACGGTGGTGGTGCACGTAACTACATGTACACTGCAGTATGGGGCAGAACTCAACTTTAGAGGCTGAAGCCGGTATTGAAGACTGATACATGACGCAATGAACACACAATTTCTTCTGCACAAGGTCAAGGTTTTTTTGATGAACGATGGCGCCATTGACTGTTCCGCTTCCCACATGCTGTTACAACCAAATAAATTTGTCTGCCTCTTCTAATCTCTGATGCCACCCTGCCTTTCTGCTCCAAGGGTGTGCAGATAAATAGCTTAGTGTAAACAGCCCTCTTAAAATGTGACATTGCCACGCTTTCAGCCACCAGAGTGAAGGTGAGAGAAGGGGAGAACTTGATGTGGCAGCGAGGTGCTGCAGGAAGCCATGATGGACAAAGACAAAGAAATGAAAGACCACAGGAGGGGCTCGCATTCAAGTCCAAGTGAGCGTAATAATGAATGCATCCAGTCTCTTTTTTTCCCAACAAGGCAGAAACCACCTAATCGTGTTCCAGGAGATATAACAATGCCGGTTAGACTTTTAAATCACAAACCAAACATTCAGCATTGTGACGTGTATTATTGTCTTTAGTCTTCACAAATAAAATACTTTTTTGTTTTTGGAATCTAATGTTTTTGAGCTCCCTGTCTAATCCATTACATATTTTCCCCAGAAGGATGTTGTTTTTTCCACAATCAGGGTTTGTGAGAGATGTTTTCCTAAGTCAATTCACTTTGACATAAGTTGTCGTAAACAAAACAGCCTTTCTGAAAACAGCAGAGTCTTAAATTCCCCATGAACATCTAATATTTGTACACACAGTTTGCCTAAGCTGACTGGAAAACTGCTATTGTTATTGGAAATCATAATTATAAACTAAGCCAACAGCCTTAAAGTGAACTTTTACTTAATCTGGTCAAATAAAACCCAAACAGAAACAAATGTGTATTTTATTAACTGCAACTTTCGTTATTCCACATTGTAATTTCCAAGTTTTTAAAAGATTTAGTTTAAGACAAATTGTAAAATAGCATAGAAACAGACAAACCAAAACACAAATGTTCACAATACATTAACCATCCTTCTGCCACAAAAACTACATAGAGGGAATGTCCTCCTCTAAGATATGACTAACAGAGACGTTTCACAGTTGGGTGACATTTAGCAGCTATGCAGGACACAGTGCTGTAGTTACATTTCGTAGGGAGGATCGAAGACCTCTTCATTCCCACATGAAGGTCAAGTGTGAAACAACTTTCTGTTGTTTTTGTAACCATGAAAATGTTACCTTTGTCTCTTAACATACATTGTTTGACACTATGTGCTTGATGTATGTTATACTACTTGAATGATGATGTGTATGTAATGTATGAATGTGATGCACATTGTGTAAATGAATGTACATTACATTAATAAGGCAGTGATTTTCAGCCAAACCAAGACAAATGTACCCATGTGTTTTTGTGCCTTAGCCTAATCAAACTGCTATGTTTGCATATTTTGCGGTGTTTTGGTTGTGTTACAGCAGCTGCCACTTTGCTTCGTAGGGCATCCAATTTGTATTGATACTATATATGTATTGATAATCATTATCAATAAATCTATATTTCCTGAACAACAGCAGTATGAGGTAATTATTGAGTCTTTAAAAACCATATATTTGTGACCAAAAAGGCTTTGGCCTTTAATAAAAACCATAAAAGTAATGTATAGCTCTTATTTAGTAGTTTCTGGAATGACTGTAATTGATTCATGTGCTGTATTTGAAAATTAAAAGATCTAAGTTATAAACAGGTGACTAATGTTCTGCACTTATATAGCACTCATCTACCTATTGGCACTCAAAGCGCTTTACACTGCTTCTTATTCACCCATTCACACTCACAATCACACAAATTCATACACCGATGGGGGAGCTGCTATGCAGCTGGCCAACACTCAACGGGACTAAGTTGGGGTTTAGTGTCTTCCTCAAGGACACTTAGACATGTGACCGGAGGAGGTGGGGATTGAACCAACAACTGTGAGATTGGTGGACAACCGCTCTACCTTCCTGCTCCACAGTCGCCCAGAGTCACAACATTTTACCTTGAGGTTGTTGTTGTTGTGACTTCTAATGGGTGTAACTGTTACATTACATACTATTACGTGTATTACGTAATATTTCTTCACGTCTGATTGATGACCTATTGAGGTTTCACAACAAAACCAGAGAACCAAACACAAAACACAAATATCAAATGACCACATGAAAGCTGGATTAATATTCGTTGGTTTGCTGCGATTGACATGAGTGATGAGGGCATTTCTGTCACTCTGTTGTTGCTGTTCAGACTATTTCACTAAGGTATGATTGGAATGATCTTTACTTCCTTTGATCTTCGTCCTGGACTGAAATTATGTGGTCTGAGTGGAGCATATCACAGGAACTGAAGAGCGGGGTTGTGACAGAGAAAGACAGACAAAAGAAATATATTGTACGTTAGAGGGAGAAGAAGAAGAAATAGGTGGTGGTTAGATTTGGAGCAAAGGATGAGGGAGGAAGGAAATGAGTGGGGGATGAGGGAGGTGTTGCCATACAGTACGCAGGGTTGGGGAGATATATGAAGGCTTGTCACATTGAAAAAGCCGAGGTACAGTCTCTATTGGTCCAGACAGTGACCTCCAGCACAGAGCCAAAACATTTCCAGATGTCTGCCAACAGGCGGGTTTGGGGGTTGAGGAGGATGGCGAACCCTACAGCACATTGTAAAGGAGAGGACTGAATTTGGCTTGGAAATCAAATGGAGAGTAGAGACATAAAAGTCCTTACAGACAGCAGTTTAGGGAGCAAGAGTATGGGAGATGGCAAAAGAGACAATGTGAGTGTGTGTGTGTGTGTGCAAGTCTAGATGTTAATGAAAAATGAAGACAAAGACAGGCTTTGCTTTCTTAACTTTCTTCCCTCGTTGCGTCTGCCCAGAAGGGAATCTTTGACGTTCATTTATTCTGCTCCCCGGCGTGCCAGCTTGCCGAGGATCCTGCATCAATCACGTTGTTTCACTTTTCTAATATTCATTTTGTATCACCATTCTGCATTTTGGTTTGTCATTACTGGTGATGAATAGGCAAATACATTGTCTGGGCAACGGCTACATTAGGACTGATACACTGGGGAGCCTACGCAAGTCGGAATTATAAGAGGATCTGAATTGTCGCGGAAATGTCTTAGTTGAAATGGAATTTAAAAAGTTTAACCTCAGGGGAGAAGAAACAGCACTTGGACAAGAATTCTCTGCAATGCAGCATCGTGTGGGATTAAAAGTAACTATTAGAGGGGAACACAATTTCAAATGTGATAATTCTTTTTGTGCATCAGCTGTCAGAGGCAATTTCAATGGTTCCTGTAAAAGAAAATCTATTGTCTTAACCACACTAAGAGCTGATGTAAGACTACTCAGCATTAACGTTTAGAGCAGAACCCAAGGGAGAAACTGTTGGGTCACACTGTTACACTTGGTATTTGTCATTCTAACTGACTTTCCTTTCATATCCCACAATAGCAAAAGATTAATCGCAGTAACTCTTGCACCAACTTGCAGCAAAAGAGCAAAAGCAGCAGCAGTTAAAACGTTGAAATATTTCAAAGCTGATCTTCTGTTTCCATTCCCCACTAGCGCCTCCATAAAACCTCCCGATTTGAGCTTTTAGTGTTAAGGAATGTTGGTGTGCCTCAGGCTGTCTCTGTGGACTCTGTTTCTCGTTCCATCTCACTTCCACCTGTTGAATGTCCTGTACTGTGTGCTACCCCATCTGAGTCAAAGGAGGTTTCCTGGCTAAAGGGGAAATCTTTGAGTCTAGCAGAGAAATCAAAACATGGGCATAAATCTTTAGATTTTAACAACGGGCAACTGTGGCAGGTCTTCAACTGCCACTACATAGTTGGTTTTATGCTAAAAATGTACACGCTGTTGGAAATGAAAGTTGGACAGTATGTAAAGGAATCTACCAAAAATGTGACAGAGAAAGAGCTTTACCGATTCCCCTTGGATAACTAAGAGTCCAACTACAATTGGATTTAGAAACAGCTGTTCATGAAATAAACATTCTGGGTCAAACTTAACCAAACATTATATTATTGAGAAATGTGTTATATAAAGTGCATTCAGTATTTGTTCTATATAACATATTTAGCAATACGTTTAAATGATAATTTTAAGTCTGGTGGCTTTAAGTGCAAAGGCAGCTTTGTGATGTTATATCAAGGTGTTTACCTGACCCAATGGGAGGAACTTGGGGCTCGGTGAAATGCCCAAGGACACTTTGACATTAAGCCAGAAGCAACCGTGAATAAAACCACCGACACTATGGTTTGTGGACAACGCACTAAGACGCCAGTTTGTCATCACAGCTCACCACATAGGCTGGTTTCAAAACTGCACAATCTGGGTGTTGGCAGCTCACTGTGCACATGGGTTCTGGATTTCCTGAGCAACAGACCCCAGACCACCAGGATGGGAGTTCAAACATAGTCAACTTTTATCCTGAATACTCGCACACCACAGGGTTCTGTCCTCAGCCCCATTCTGTATTCCCTCTTCACTTATGGCTCCCCTATTCACCTTCTAACGTCATCCTTATATTTGTCGATGATACAACAAGTAGATCTGATATCAGAGAATAATATGAAACCAATAAGGTGGTTCAGCAGAGAAAAGGATGGACCCGCAGAGAGTGAACCCCAAAAGAAAGCCAATATTCTAAAGGACCCCACTCAGCCTGGACAACACCTGTTCTCTCTGCAGAGATACAGATCAATAATAACTAAAACCCAACAGATATCTCAGTGCAGCTTTACGAAAACAGGTACAATAAATTCAGGAATTTGTCAGTGGAATCAAGATGCAACCAGAGGCTTTATATACAGGTCACTGTAGCAATTAGTATAAGATTCTTTATTTCACATTCTGGAGCTGTGGTAGACTTCTCACACACAATGTCCCAATGTGGCGTCAGGATTTGATTTATCTGAGTTGCTCAGCCATGGTAGGAATCGTCTGCCCCAGCTGTCGGTGTTAGAATCTGAGTTAATGTGGCAAGGAGCCAGAGACAAAATTGTATATAGATTACAAGTAAGGATATTCCAAGGGTTCCATGATATTACCTAAACTAATTTGATCATCCTCATAGAAAAAAAATCACATGCTACCAATGTTTAACCAAAATCTGAAGATGAATAAATCCACTACTTCTTAACCAATGTCTCTTCCAAACCCTAACCACTCAAGCTTTTTGGCTAAACCCTGACCATTTTTGTCTCAAGGTCGATCCAAATTCCCCAGTCTCTATTGTCTGCAACCATATACTTCTGGAAGAGCAAGATATCAGTAAGATGCAGACTTTGTGTTTTCCATTCCTGGCTCCTGTTCACATATCACTTGTCTTCAGTCCTTTAGCAAAGACAAAGACCTAACTTTCTCTTGCTGATTAGTTCACGGCCTTGTATGCTGTCACTGATGTCTGTGAATGGGTGAATGAGACAAAATGGTAAAGCAGTGTTAAGGTGCTGTATAATTGCAGTCCATGTAGCATGGGCACCATCTTGTCACTGAGTAATTTGGGTTAGGGTTTCATATTCATGAATTTATTTGGAGTTTTCATGTTCTTGTGCTTGTGTGGTTTTCCAGTTTTCTCCCACAGTCCAAACACATGCATGTTAGGTTAATTGGTGACTCTAAATTGCCCATAGGTGTGAATGTGAGTGTAAATGGTTGTTTGTCTGTGTATGTCTCTCTGTGTTAGCACTGAGATAGGCTGGAGACCTGTCCAGAAGAGACCCCGCATCTCTAACTATGACAGCTGGGGCCCCGGTGACCCTGAACAGGATAAGTGTTTACTGATAATAGATAAGCAGATGGAAGCTTAGATAATCTAAGATAAGCAAATTTGCTTTCTAGTTTGTCACTATTGTCTTACCATTGTGGTCTTCTCTCCATTCTGGACAATTCTGGCCTTTGTGATGGTTTGTAGCTTTTTTACAGGTAACTAGGTCCAGCTGAACCTAGTTACCTGTACAGCACTGAATTCCAAGTTGCTCCTAGTGTATCAGACGAATACCTTGCATGGCAGCTGTGTCGTCATTGTGTGAGTGGGTCAATGTGAAGCAGCGTAAAGTGCTTTGGGTAAGATAAGTAAAAGTAAAAGACCATTTATCATCATCATAATGTGCAATGTGTTTCATTTATTCTTGTACCAAGAAAAAACTTTTACCATGTATAGAAGAAATTCCTAAAGAAATAATGACCAGTGTTCTTCAATGGCTAACATTTTAATAATCATCATTAAGGGTATTAAGAATTGACTGCCTGCAGCAGGAAATGTGGGGGGCTGTGAGCTTTGAATTCAGTCCTACAGCAGTACCTGTCAGCCAAACATTTGCTAATGCTGACTGACAGCTGGGCCTTAACACCCAGAGCTGTCGACAGAACCGTAAGGGTTGTCAGTGAAACAGGGACATCAAGACTTTTTCAAGCATCGTTGCTAATCCAATCCAAAACTCCCATTCAAACTTCCTTTGCCCTTCTGTTTTTGTCCATGCATGACCTCTGGAATCCTTGGAAAAGAGAGATGGTCATGCTGTTGAAGCAATTCTTTTGAAAACACCCTAAACAAGTGATAGTGATTCTACATATAACCTGAACACTATAACGATTAATGCCTTTGCCCAAAAGTTTGTTGAGGGGGTCTGTTGCACTTTGAAGTGTGTGTAATTAAGTCTTTTGGGGACCTAGAATAATATGAAAGCACATTGAAAGTGTATAGTTTAAAGACTGAATTAGAAAGTATCATTATTCAATTTCGTAAGTGGGTCTGAAAGCAGACCAGTGTTTGACATCTCAGCAGCTAGCCTAGATATTGACCCTAACACTGCAGTATGAGGCTGAAGTCCTGCTGCCCACATTAAATGTAATTGGTGGGTATTGCTACTAAAAGCAGTCAGACACTTTGCCGTCTTTAGGAGACTAATGATCCATGTCCTCCACGTTTTCCTTTCATTTCATCCCCTACACCATTTCTCCACTGGCTTGCTCTTTCATCCTTTCTGTTGATCTGACAAATACTGTATGAGAGGTTTTGAAAGCAGCTTTTTCAAATAGATCAACAAAAAATCTATAAACAGGTCAAGTTGATACACATGCACACTTCCAGCGCAGACTCTAACACGATATATCCAGACTGTACATTACACACTATAGTGTATAAGGACTCGAGATGCCTTGCTGAAACTGTACTTGTGTGCATTTTTTTGGCTTTTTTTTTTTAAACAGGCTCAATTGGATTTACCCCCTAATGCTGTGATAGATAAGCACTTTACTCATTAGCATGGATTCAAGGGCTTTGGAAGGAATGAAGCAATCATACAGTAATTCCACCGACAAACACGAAGGCCATAAATCACTGGCTCCCACACACTGAGAGACCAGATTACATCTGCACTCTGACTACCCAGCAAATACCAATCGGCAACCAGCCAACCACAAGGTATGACCTCCAACAACTTTCCATGACTCCCAGTGACATGCAACTCCCAATAAGCACTGAGATGTCAAAGTGATGGAACCAGAGGGTTCCGTGTAAGGAAGGGTTTCACATGTAACATTTGAACAAACACGTCTTAAATTCCCATAATAAATCTGATAATTGTGAAAGGAAGGGAAGGCAAGACCAAAATGGTATCTCATCATTTCAGAGAGATAGGGGCAATAAAAAGAGCACCTGTCAAACAAGGTTGAATGCTCAGACCTGGAGGAGATTTTTCAACAACACTGCATCATTGACTTGTGTCAATGAGAAGGAGGGGACAGGTGGAGAAGCTCATCTATTAAATACCTTGTAGGAGGATGATTTTATAATTTGGTTTGGAGCTTGTGGAGGATGTGAAAGGAATGAAGGGAGGAAATTAAAACTGTGAATAGTAAGGGCCATAATGTCAAAATTTATATGCAAAAGGTTTCTTGAACTCAGTAAATCTGTAATAAATTCAAATGTAATAAATCCCCAAAGTCTATCATTTTATTACTGTTTTGCTTGCTGAAATCATTCTTCTTGTTCAGAATGACAAAAAAAAAAAAAAAGACAACCAGTCAGTGTTGTGTTATGTCTCTGCTCTTTTCTCCTATTTATATCAATAGGTATGATATTATATTCATATCATACCTGAATATGACATGCCTCTAGATGCAAATTGTACATTCTGACAAAGTGAATGCGGTATTTCATAGGTTACCACTCGCAGTGTGACATGCAATTAACTTGCAAGATTGTTGTTGTTACTGCACAGTGTTTAGCGGTGTCATTTATGGCTGTGAAATTATGTGTAGCTTCATAGAGGTTAGTTGAGGTTAGCTTTTATGTTTGTGGCAAGTCAGGCTGCAGAGGTGAAGGTACAGTAGAAAAATGCATTTCCTAATTGCACATATACATTTTCTGTGTCTGTGTTTTTGAGACATCGGTATTTTTTTCTGCTAACCGTCGACACTGAGCAATAGCTTTGGTCTAAGATGACCTTTTTATGCTGATATCCAACAGTTACACATAAATAAACCGGAATGAAACACAAAGACTGAGAAGTGCTGAGATGTCTCAGTACAAAATGATGTCCCATTGTTAGGTGCGAGTTAATAAAGACAGAGATCAGAGAGCTCGGAAAATAACCTCGACTGGAAGTTATTAAGTAGTTCTAGAAGTGACTTTGGTTCTCTGGGGCTTGTCACCTTGACCAGGGGCTTTCCTTAAAGCCTCCACTACAAGTGGAGACATTTTGCATATCATGATCTTTTTAAAAATAAAAAAGTATTTTTTTGACAAAAGTGATTATTTTGCCTAAGTCAGGTTTTTTTCTGCTTTTTTAAAATACTTGAGAATAGACTTGGGTCACACTTGCACTGCAGATGCAAATGTCTTCAAGGGGCTTTGTTTCTTTTAGCAAACCAGTATTTATTGAAGAAGATTTTTATTTTGTTTTCATTTCCCTTCTATTTCAGTTCCACCTCCTTACTCCATGACAACCAAATAGCTCGTCCACATGCAGCTTAGCACAACACATTGTTAAAATCTGGGAGGTGTGTACGTCGAGGCCTCTGCAATCTATAATTACCAATAACTCCCTCCTCTACATAGGTCCACATAGACATTTACATGTATCGACAGACAGTGCAGACACATCTATAGAGAAGTTTGCAAAAAGTCTTGACTCTACAGGAGTCAGTGTTGATTCTGCGTCTAACCCACTTTCTCTTATACAGCTGAGGGATTTGAACTACCAACATTCCACCTGTGAGGCAGCAGTGCTAAGCCATAATTCTGCCCATAGCAAAGGAATTGCATTTTAGAAATGAATATATCAACTGTGGAGAAAATACAGATAATATATACTTAGGGAAAAACACTAAAGTTCAGGTAACTTTACTACATTAAAGTTAATAGCACTATGGATACCTCATAGTGATGGTACCAGTAGTACAGGGGAGGCTACTGATCTGCATGCAGTTCTGCTGGTCAACACATTTGCCATTGATGTGTGCCATAATCTCCAAACCAGCTATGTATACACTTGTACTTCTGCAGGAATCCTCTGCCATCAGCTATTCAAGGAGAAAGCATTAAAATAACAGTGTGATGTACAACCAGCTGCTGCTTGCTGTTAACCACAAACAGATAAAATGTGACCGCTCAGAGGCCACTGTAAATCAAAGCAGTGAAAGTAATCTGAATTATTTGACTCCTTTCAAGCTTGATCAAAGGCAGAGTAAGCTGTCATCCCCTGCTCATCTTCCCCACAGAATGGCACAGTGCCCTGTATTATTTATCTCTGTGAGGCATTTTCTTTCTCACAGACTTTACACTGTAGCACGGCCTACATTGTCCCCCTCTCTTACACTGCTTATTATCTAAGAAGGTCACTGATCTCAGCTCAGTGATTGCTGGCATGTAGGCAAACCTGTCTCATATCTTAATCTGAATGTATTGTTGTTTCTGGACACATAGAATAAACTAAATGGCAACGCAATCATTGTTGTAAACAAATCTATAAGCACTGTAGAATATCCTACTGACATCCTAATGACTTCTTCTTTAGTGTGCTTCTTTAATGAAGCAAGTAAGGCAGAATATGAGGGTATAGCTCAATAAATAGTGTATCCAACCATCCATCCATCCATCCATTATCTTAACCTGTTGCTTAATTTGGCTCAATTTTCAAAATCCTTCTGTAATTATCTTACACAACATACTAAAAAGGCTGTGTTCCAAGGCTGGGTATGAAGTATTGGCAATGTTGGAAATCTTAGCAGGTGGACTAGGTTTAGTTGGACATTGGACTAGGAAGTGACTTTCCTTGTCTGACTCTGTAAATATGTAAAAAGCACACTAGAAACGTGGTTACCTACAAAATCATTGTTTTTCATTCATGAGTCTTTATTTCAAGGCCAAAATAATTCTCACTGGTAAATTCAAGATAGTAACTTGAAGAAGCCTAACAAACAGTGGGACACCTGTTTAAGAAACATCTCACAGGTGCTTGATTATAGTGAGGTATTAAAAACTTTAAAACATTAAAAACTAGGCTGTAGAAAACAGTGTTTCGTTTGCGTCACATGGGAGCCATGCATCCACAAAAATAGAAAGGCGTCATCGACTGATAGAAATTGTGTCAAGATGCCCATTTGCTTGCTTCAAATCCTTCTAGCAATTCAGGACTGAGCAGCATGGTCCACACACATAATCTGGACTTTGTATTCTCTGTGCAATATGGCTTGTAGGATAAGGTCAAGAATTTCAAGATTCCAAGTGACAGTCACCTGAAAAGAAAGCTGATGGTCACCTGGGTACTTGGAAATTTGCAGTTCAAAGTATTGATGATCAACTGTTTCCCATTAGCCAGTTAAGGTCATTTTTTAGTCATGACTTTATCCAGCTGAGTGTTATCAGCCCATTTAAAGATGAGTTGTCAGTTGTTATAAGATTGTAGGTTACCTAACAGTTACAGGCAGAGTTATTATGAATGCGACATACTGAATATTACATATATTTGATGACAAAACTTTAGTCGCTGTTGTTACAATAGTCAGTTTTGTTTCTGAACTGTAACACACACATGATCTTTTCTTAGCCTAAACCTAAAGACACTGCATGTGTAGCTGGTAAATACTTGCCTATAGCTTCTACTAACAACAGATAATGACTATTGAAGGGTATAATAACATCTGAAGTGGGTGCATTATTGGTTGTAAGCCTTTAAAAAAAAAAAAAACCTCATCTTACATACATGTACCACCCCACATAGTCATACTTTCTAAAAAATAGGTTAGGAAAGGTCGCTGGAGAAAGGCCATTAAGGGTGTGGTCAAAGGTCAGACTTTGATGCAAGGGTACAGACCTGCCTTGAGCTGTAGTTTGATGGAGTTGTCCAGGTGTGAGGTAGACAGGTGATGATAGGGTTTGGTAGCATTACTGCTACTGGCTGATGTTTATGTGTGGGGAAAGGTGGTACATGGATGCTTACTGTATGTATCAAGTGCATCAAGGAGTGGGAGTTACAGCCCACTGTGCTTTTGATCACTTCACAGGCTTTTTGCTTTTTTGAGAAAGGGACCTGCTGAGAGCTTTTATTCTCACAGAGTAAAAAAAAAAAAAAATAAATAAATAAAAAATAGAGTCCGAATATGGCAGATAAAGGAAAAGGCACAGCAGGTTCACGGGACAATAAGCAATTTTTCTAAGAATGCTGATTATTGTACATTTCTTTAAACATTAGAAACAACAACAAGCAGCTTGTAGCACTAGGATAAACATGACAAATCATTGCTGGAGTTCTCTGGAGGATAAAAACCATCTTTCAGGAGTTAACTATGGGATTTCTCCAAGAGCAGACATACTGTAGAGCTAAAGGGAGTGAAAGGGAGTGAGGTCCAACAAATCATGGCAATAAAAACTACAGAGTCCAAGGGAAGTGAACAGAAGCTGAGTGGAGGAAGTTTATGGGGAAAAAAAGGGATGGAAAGAAAGGAGGAGAAAGAGAAAGAGGCTTGTACCTCCCTCTGACCCCAGGTTCTGCACGGTCAACCAGCAGGAATCTATAGAGAGTGCAGACACGGGGAGTGTCAAGCTCAAGACAGTATCTTGAGAGAGTTGCGCTGACAATGACTTACAAGTGATGAGGGATGTTGAATTTATTTGGCACGGTTACAACTAAAATGTTTATGGGGAGGGCACTTGTGAGGGGATTATAAAGATGATTCATCCTCTTTCCTGCAGTAAGGAGGACAACGATGTGCCTACACATTTCCTGTTCAGTCAGAAAAATCCATTGACGCACAAGTATTCACCTATTTTAAATTGAAAGTGTATTAAAGTAGACTAGCAGAAAAGGCTGATGTGGCGATATTGCATAAAAACTTTACCGGACAATTTTGACAACAACAGTCAAACAAGCTCTTTGACACTGATTTAAAGTATCATTTTAAACCCAAAAATGTTGAGAAGTACTGCACCCAATCCTCTTAATAGACATGACTGCACCATTTATACACGCAAATCCAATTTCCCCATGATGTTAACATGCAATCTGTCAACAGATAGCTTATCTATAGGAAAAAGTACACACACAAAAACACCTTGGAATGTGAATGGATCAGCTAGATCACATCTGACTTCAGCTGGGTATAAAAGGCTTTAGCCACACTCTTAAAAATCCAAAGGTCATCCAACCCCTGCCTGTTAAAACCAGCAGAGAGGCCCTTCCTCAAAAAGAAAAAAGTACACACATACAACAGCGTCACATGTCTTGACTAGTGACGCACCAGCTTCACTTTAAGTTGCTTATTATTTGCAGTCCTCAAAATGCAGGAGGTTGTAATGTTTTAATATAGTTTTAGTTAGTTTTAATTTACATACTATGAAAAAAGTCTACTCTACCCTTTTTGATTTGTTTTTCTTTGTTTCTGAGAAGTAAACTGTTTGAGGTCTTCAGCAGTTTTAGCATAAAGCAATTTGAGCAAACCAAAAATACAACTTTGAAATTATGATAATATTCTATGATTGTTATCAAGTACTTAATTTAGCAATGTGATAAAGCACATCACCCCCTGATCTTAACAGCTACTTCAGGTCCAGACTTTAACTAGTTCACCCCAAAACTTTAATTTAAGTCTTCTTGAGTTATTCTGATCTCGACTTATTCTTATGCTTTGGATTATTAACTTGCTGCAGAACCTAGTTATAACTGAGATTCACCTCACAGACTGATCATCTCCTGGAAGAGAAGTGAATTCATGTTTTACTTAGTTGTCCAAGTCTTCATTTGTAGATCCGTGTGGATCTATGTTGTCCCAGAGCCTTAGAACCAGCTTTGTAACCCTTGAAAAAAATGAAGACTTTGCTCAAGTTGCTTAGATTTTACATCGTGTTTGAAGATGAGTTTAGTATGAGACACACACACACACACAAAGTTGTTGTTTCTGCTTTTTGTCTGTTCAAATGTCCAGCTCTGCATGGCAACAAGGTTCATTCTATGACTCCATTGTTTTTATATGTCAAAATGTAACTTTTGTTTTCTCAGTCAATCTGTCCTTTTCATCCCAGAAACACTCAGAGGACCAGGACATTATACCAGAGTGGCTAGTTATCTAAAAGCATACAAACACTAGCAACAGACATCACAAAACAAGGTTGTACATCACTATTAAACTGCAGATCACAGTCTCGAGTTTTCTAGCTGATAAGTCTTAATTGTTCTTCCCATACCATCCTTAAAGTCCAGCTTTAGAACCAATGCCTCATCACCCCTACACAGACACACACACACACACACACACACACACACACACACATAGAGAACAGCTGACTGCTGTGCCACTTATTCAGTGTATTTAGAATCTGGTTACTGTAAATCCATGTATACATGCAGCAGGAAACAATTTGTTTATCCTCAATTTCAGTTTTTTTTAGAAGTGTGGGTCACAGGTTTTGACTCTGTAGTCATAGAAAAATCTCTTAGAAGGCTGCCAGGAGAAATCAGTATTCCACGTTCTTCATGTAGATGACAGTTTACTGGAGAAAGCCAACTCTAAATGCAGTCATTAAGACTGAATGGTTAACATGCTGCATTTATTCTGTCTGTCCAATTGTCCTCACTCTCCTAGTTTCCCAATCTCTCGCGGCACCTCCACCATATGATTTTTTCCACGTTGTAGCCGTGGTGCTGGCGGAGGTTTTGGTAAGCAAACTGCAATGTTTAGCTGGATTCATCATTCCAGTGAGGGCTGGAAAGGCCGGGCAGTTTCCCTCTGTGTATCACTGAGTTCCAGTCGCGAAAAAGATTAGCTATGGTTGAATACCTCTCTGTTTCCCTCTCATTTGTACTTTATTTCTGTCTAGTCTCTCTCCTTCACTGCTCTGCAGGCATTTCCCTCTACACCACTTAGGATGGAACTTAACAACTGTATTCCTTTAAAACTGTGTGTGCTCGCTACTTTCAACACTTGAAACTGAAATGCAGTATCTGTTGTGTTTATTTCAACATCTTTGCATGCATTTAGATTCCCTCACATTTGAAACAATTTCTCTACGAGTATATGTGCAGTTGGATGTAAAAGTTTGCTTCCTCATATTTTGAAAAAGCAAAAAACAGTAAAGCAAAAAGATGTTTCTAATGTCAGTCCTACATTCTTATCTTTCCTCTTCTCTCTCTGCCTACGGACTCTTCTTCCTCCTCTTCTTCTTCAACCAACAGTAGCCAAATTTCCACAGGTATCGTGTGGCTCAACAGCACCGGTGGAGGCAGTTGTTAACCTGGGCCCTGACCGATCTGGTATGGGAGTCAGATTTGGTGTGAAAGTCATGATTCGCATTTTTTTTAGCTTTAGTTATGAAACAGTGTAGTTCCCCATTCTACTGTATAATGCTTCTAAATTTCTAGATATTCAAGTTCCCACCCTTTGTCCTAAGAGCCTAATAACACTTGAACCTCTGCACTATTAAGTTCCTACTGTTACTTCATTGTGACATGTTCCATGTTTGAAACTTGGCCATCAATTATAGAAAAGGCTTGTTTTATTTAGAATAGCACCTGCAACAGGGTGTGTATTTTGCCTGTTATTAAAAAAAATGTCACAATGTTCTTGAACCTTATGACAATACATAAAATATTTAAAAAAAAAATTTAAAATAAATAAAATGTTGAAAGCCTGGGTTTGCATTTATATTTTTTTACACATCCAAGTGGGCATCCATGTCGGAAACACGTTGGATTAAAATACTAAAATCATTTAAGTAATTATGTACATGCTAAACAAAATCTTTCAAATTACTGTACATTCATAACTCATTAAATACTGTTTGCTTTTGCAGAAGGGACAGACCATGTAAGAATGTATTGATAAGCTGTTGTAAAGTGGCCTAATTCCATCTATTACGATGTACAATAAAACTACCTGTGCTGTGTTAAAACAGGGTAAACGCCTCAGTACTTCAGTATATGAATGCAGTATATAGGCTGGTTGGTATTTCCCAGTGGGCAGGTTGGTCAGTTTGACCTCTGTTAAAGCTTCCGTTTCTGTCACCAGCAGCCTGACTGAAATAAATTGGCTTTGGTCTCTATGGAGGTGTTTGCTGTTGCTGCAGACCTGAGGCCTTATTGGTAGAGCTGCAGTCTCACTAAGGAAAGTATTTTTTTGTGTGTGTATGTGCCTATGTATGTGTGTCTAACCCTGACCCAAGAAAAAAAAAAAACTGTATGTATGAATTGCTGTGGCCTTAGAGACTGCTGCAGTGTGCATGAGTCCACATTTGTGAAAGGAGCAAAGGGAGAACCTGAGAATGACCATGACCTCTGTGTGTGTGTGTGTGTGTGTGTACTTGACCTCTAAATATTCTTTGTAGGAGTGCGGGGCTGGGCGTGGGGGTATTTGTGGTAGAGTAACTGGAAGATTGCAGCGTGTGAAAAATCTGCCCACACATCATGTTTCATCATCCAGGGTGTGGCAATGAAAAAAAATAAAAAAAAGCCCTAAACACTGAAAAAGTGCACAAAGAACACAATAAGTGTGGTCTGCTGCCATTTTCCCAGCTTGATTTACTCAGTGGAGTTTACAACATACAAGTGAAAGATAAAAAGTAGCACCTAGTAGTATTTGCTCTCTTCCTTACAGAAATGGTGGCCTGCTGCCCTTAGATCATGTCACAGATTTTAAAGTCTGCACTCTGACTAGACCATGTAATGACGTTCACCTCTGTCTCCTTTAGCATCTTCATAGTCAGTTTGGCTGTGTGCTTTGGGTCATTGTCATGTTGAAGCTCATCCCCATCTTAAGCTTTCTGACAGAAAGTGACTTTGTGTGGTACTTTGTGCTGGAAATATATATGTTTAATGTTGTTAAAAAAGTGGAGTTTATTAATGAAACAAAAAAGCCATAGTTTGGTTAAGGGGTTGATATCATCATCCAGTACTGTATTCTCAAACATGAAACAATAGATTATCCCAAAACAAGTTGGAGATATCATTTCAGCTCATTGCAAAGCAAAAACAAAAGTACTGTAAAATACTACAAAGTCAGAAAGACAGGACATGGCACGTCGGATTAAAGAGCTCTGGTAATCTGATACCTCAGTGAGTAAACAGCCAGTTCTAACCGACCAGTCGGATGTGCGTAGAGTTGTGTGTTTGGTTATTTCCATTATCATCCACGATAAATTCGCATTATTGTTTAAACCTAGTTCATATCTAACATTTAAAAGGTTATCCTGACTTTACATTAGAAGAAATCCCTCAACCCTCCACTAAACACTACTTGGTGCTTCACTAACGTTTCAGACCCACTGGAAAATGTTTTAGCCCCAATATACTAGAAAGAAAACAAAAGCAGACGTAATTTATTTGCCAAAACACTGCATTTCAATCTCCTAATCAGGGGTTTAGAGCAACACACTAAACCTGTCAAACCTTTTTTCTTTTTTTTCCCCCACAGGACAGGGCATCATCACTGCCAGCTAAGAGGCTTCTGTCAAAATACACTACAGCTACAAATTAACAATGAATTAAATACAATGAATTTCGTAATTTATAAATCACAGTGCAGATTTATTAATATGTTAAAGTGTCCTTGGGCAAGAAACTGAACCCCAAGTTGCTCCCGGTGGGTCAGGTGAGCACCCTGCATGGCAGCCATCGCCATCTGTGTGTGAGTGTCTGGGTGAGTGGGACTCAACATTGTGGATGTGACTGACCCTAAGCATTATTAAAGTCGGCAGCTGGTTGCCAGTCAATCCTGGCTGCCCACCCCGGTTTAGCAGGTCAGACAGGCCTTACTGTATTTATTCTATCAGCCTTCACAGAATACTCACATGACATCCAGCCAAAGTCTGCAGTAAGCTAAAACAAACCACTGTAGTTATTTTTGTCCATCCATACCTTTGGATCTGGAACCATGATATGTGAGGTATAGTGATCCTGATTAGGTCTTGGTGTGCATGGTACTGGAATAAGCATCGACATGCTCACAATGACATTGTTAATATGTTCATGGTTAGTAGCTATTGTGTAGCATCTTATTGAGATGAACACTCAGATGGTGGAACAAAGTCAGTTGGACTGTTCTGTTGAAAGTCATTTTTTCTGTAACATCTGTACAGTATAATAGATGCTGAGATACACTACTTCATGAATAGAACATAAAAACTTTGACCCACTGGTGGCACAAAATCAAAAGTCAGTAGATAACACAGTCATTCAAATTTAGTTCTATCCAAATACCCAAATGGATTTATGTACTCTAAATTCCATAAGTATCTTTGTCAAAGTATTCCAACAAATGCAACCCTTAGTTTTCTTTGGCTTCCATTTCGAATTTTCCACAGATAATTGTTTTAATGGGATATGCTTAAGCTTCTTTTTTTCCAGGAAACCCTACTTACAACAGAGAACAAATGGTATTATTGAGGCGGAGAAACTAAGGGAAATAAAAGAGCAGCAGGAGAAATATGAAGACATTGAGAATAAACAACTGAAAAGCTTAAGGAGCTTCTTCATTTTTATTCATGGTTCAATTTCTGGGAACCCCAGATAACCAAATGGCAAGGATGGGGATGATAAAAATGCTTCAAAACTAATTAGAGAGGAAAAAAACAAAACAACAACAACCATTAAATTGAAACTCATACTAAATGATGGCTGCAAAAATGAAAAGAGTCCTAAAATCCTTGGACAGCTGTAAAAAGCTGTGCAGGTTGAGAGGTTGCTGATGCTCACTGTCTTTAAAGTGAAGATGCTCGGGTACCTTTCAACACAGACCAAAGGCCGGGAGGTTCAGACACGCCGAATGCCAACGGTAGACTTCAGCCATGTGACTGGAATGCAAACGAGGCCAATGTGATTCACCTCATCCTTACTCCATCTGGCATCAGTCGGGGTATGACAGACAAAGGCCTTAAAGAAACCACTGAGACAGAGGAGTGTGTGTGAGAGTGCTGGGGGGTAACAGTTCATAAGGGCCCCAAGAAACTTTTGACTAATGATTTGTTCTGTAGGAGCAGCAGTTTGATTATATCTTTTGTCATGCCTCATTACATTTCTTTGCACTTACAGTACTGTAAATTTCCGCGTGTGTCCATATCATGTGTGGGTGTACTGATGTGTGTGTGTGTGTTTCCAAGATATTCATTGCTTGTGTATGCATATTTATCAGAGGGATAGTCATGGGGCAGATGGTTGAGCTCTACAGTGCATCTGGCTCATCATCACATGTTAGACTGTGATGACTAGACTCTAGACTCGTGCAATACTGTTACGAGTCAGCCTGCGTTATCTGTATTGCTAAACTGACTGTGCTAATCAGTTCTTGGGAATGAATTCAAACAAAGTATGTTTTGGGTTGTTACAGTGATGCTGAAGTCCATTCTGACTGACTGAAGGAATGAACTCTTCAAATTACCTGTTATGGATATAACATATAACATATAATACCATTAAATTGATTTCTTATGCATAGATTAAAACATGAGTACAGCTTTTAGTCTCAAAATGTTTCCGAAATGTTTCTTGATGATGATGAGAAACATAAAAAAGGTGGATCAAGGTGATGTCTATTTCCCGGACCAATACAGAAATCGGTAATTTGCAGGCTTTGCTGGCTTTGGTTACCTCTAACTGCCTAAGAACATGCAGGATAGGTGAATTGGCGACTCCAAATTGCCTTTAGATGTGAATGTGAGCATTATTGGTGTATTTTCCAAGTGTTAGCCCTGCAATAGCATGGAGGTCTTGTCTGGAGTGTATCCTGCCTCTTGCCAAATGTCAGCTGGGATCAGCTCCAGCCAAACACTACTGCCTTCAAGGATAAGCAGATACAATGGATAGATGGGTGGATAGTAATCTATGTAAAAACATTACAACCGTAATATCAGGATAAAATCTTAATTGAAACACTTTATGAAAATGATACACATACAACATGCACAACATCGAAGTGTATTTACGTGGACTTTGATGCTGCATGCAGTTACTAGTTAATCTTGTATTTCAATCTTATCTGATGTTGATCACATTGTATTGTGTCACATTAAAATCCAATCCAAACCTTAGTCCCATGCTGGTCTTTAGACCAACAGCACCATCTCTCCTCTTCATTTGTGGCAAAATGTAATGTTCTGCCCACCCTCTATGTCACCATATCACCTCTACAAGGTCAGACCAGAGCTGTGCTCTCATAATTACCACTGAGGGTAATTAGTTTCCACAGCCCAAGGTCTCTGGCGCCCCTCTGCACACCTTAACTCTGTCACCTGGGCCTCGCCAGGAAAAATGAACGGCTGCCTATGCTGGGTCGAGCAGGCCCTCATGATCTATAATAAGGTCCCCTTTGGAGTGTGTGTGTGTGTGTGTGTGTTTGTGTGTGTGTCAGTGTCAGTGAGAACAAGGCGACATTACTGTGGAACATAATGATGTCTCTTTCTTTTCCAAAGACAGTATCACAATGTCAACGGTGGGAGAAAATCATTAGCCTTCACACAGTTAATGAAAGTCAAAGATTAAGTCAGCTGTTGTTAAGAGAGGGGAATTATTCAGCCCACAGACTCTGGGCATCATTAATAAACTGCTCCTAGTGCTTTTTTTTCCCCATCAGCCACATGTGGCTACTTTCAGTGCTTTTTGATTCTTTTTTTTCCTTCATAAACTTTAGGGAAGGAAAAGTTTTGCAGCAGCTGCTGGAGAGTGCTTGTCATATACAGACACACACATACACATCAGAGGTGCATAACACTTCCTACTGCTTATGAGAACAAATCTAAACTACATGATTGTGTATTAGTATACAATATAACTCCACAAGAGGCTTCCTCTGACTTGACACACTGAGATAGTTGCATAAATAGAGTCATGCTGACTCCTGTATAATCTCTCCCATCTCTCTGCATCCCTGGAGCATAAGCCCATTCCATTCGGCGAGCCCTCGCCGCTGAAACAGGCCATAACACACCTGTCACTTTCGTACATATCCACGGAGACTCCTAATGTGGTGACCTCAGCTCTTTTTCCACTCTCCTCTCCTCCTCCTCCTCCTCCTCCCCATCTCTCACCTGCGCTGCTCGGTGACTCACAGCATGGATCCAGCCCATTTCCATCACCTATATCCCATCTGCCCTATCCTCACCTCATCATGGCAGAAACAAGGCTGTGCATGACTAGCACATGCCAACACGTGCCCCGCACACACACACACACACAAACACACAGGTCTCCTCACCATCCCGCCTCCCTCTAATGTCCCCCACCATCTGTGTCTGCCGTCATCAGCTCTAATGTTGCCTAATAAGAAGATGGTCATATCCACAGAGACAGACGGTAAGGTTTACTCTGCCATGTCCTTACTTCTCCTTCTTCCTCCCTCAGACCTCGGCTGCACTGGCCCTTCTCCTCTGTCTCCCACCGTTAATTCAGTTAATGATGGCAGCACACCTCGTAAAGAGCTAGTGATTAAGGAGAAAAGTCCCCCAATATAAACAAACTTTGTTAAGGCATTAGAGGAGCTTTGTGGGGTATTGACTGCCCTTCCTCCACAACCTCATGGCAGTTTGATGCGACTAACAGTAAGGCATCGATTTTGAGCACCACCGTGGATCAATGGCGGGCAACAGCGAACATGGTTTTCCAGCAGTTGTGGCCGAACACCCTGGGCACTCTAAGGTCAAGTCCAGTTCTGCCAATACATGTCAGTCAGCAGTTGCAGTAGTAAAGTCTCCTCAAGTTGCAAAAATACACATTTCCCAAAACTGTACCCTCTCCGGGCTGCACATCAGTACTCTGTGTGACTGAGCCCAAGCAACTCCCTCCAGCAGTGCCCATTAAAAATGCTAATTGCTTCCTAATCAACATGCAGCTAATACACATTGTACATACAGCTGGGTATTGATGTGAAAGAATTTTTTTTGTCCCATGGAAATACCTAGGACATAAGGTCAATGTGAAGGCCTCCTAATTGAGAAGGTGGAGGAAGAAGTATATTGAACCTCTGAGACGCTCAGAAGTAGCATCCCCTGGCTTTTTACAGCCAAGTCCTCATCTCCAGACTGACATAAGCTGCTTTCACACCCATGTGCTGCAACCCTGAACTTCTCCAAACATTATCCAGATGAACTGCATTAAATAACGCTAATGTGAGATTTAGACAGCCGACACGTTACCCAGACTTTATCCTGTGAGCTCCATAGCACTATCAGAAATAGGGGTACAGTAGCCCATTTCAGTCCCCCAAGGTATAATCTAGGTAGGTATCCTCATAATTATTGGACTTCTAACTATGTGTAGCTTTTGAGGGCCCAAAAGGTACATGTATGTTCAAAAACAATACAAAGTACATATGTACCATTTATTTAGTAAAGGCATAATTTCAGGAGACAAGCTGTTTTTTCAGTAGCTTTGTAGGTTTTTGGAAGTCTTCTTTCCCTTTGGGCTGTTCCCTTTCAGGGGTCGCCAAAGCGAATCATGTGCCTCCATCTAACTCTGTCCTCTGCATCCTCTTCTCTCACACCAACTAACTTCATGTCCTCCCTCACTACATCCATAAATCTCCTCCTTGGTCTTCCTTTGTAGGTATATGTGGGTATTTTACACGGTGCTGAATATGAGTACAGTTATTACCATAAAGGTACAAATGATTACTTAAGGGGCCTGGTGGCTCAATGGGTAGAGCATCTATTCGGGATATAGAAGGCTGTGGGATTGAATGTCACCTTACCAAGCGTGGCCCCACCTTGGTGCCAGTCCAGGACCCAGATAAACATGGGAGTGGGGCAGCAGGAAGGGCATCTGGCGTAAAAAGCAAATCAACGTGCGACACACGTTCAGCTGTGGAGACCCCTGATTGTACAAGTGCAAAGCTGTTGAGCTTTTGTACAAATGATTAACCAGTGTGAAGGGTGAACTGTGGTACAGCCCCAGTGATAAATTGTTGTATGCCTTAAGGTACAAAAATGTCCCTTATATGTCCGAGTGAGCCCATGTGGATAAAGCAGCAAATTGTCTGGAGGATTAAAAGTGAGCATATTGACAACATTTCTTTCACTAACATGGCAATTTTATTTTTTCACTTTTTTATGCTGGGAGCATGCGCCACACCTGGCTTAAATCGAGTTTCAAAAGCTACACCAGGCCACCACTTGTGCGTGCATGAACATGTAGGATGGTTAAATTTAGAAAATAAGGTAAAGTGGTGAGGGGTAGAGAAAACCATTTGTCAAAGCAATAAGCCCCCAAAACTTTCAGAATTGCTTAACAGGTAATTAGTTTGTGTTGTTCTTTTTGTCAGTGTTGGGCCATGAAATCCAACAGCAAAAACAGAAAATAAAATATTGTTTCATTTGAATATGTTCCCGCCAGCCCCTTAAAATGTTACAATCTCCACAAATCCATCTGTCTATCAAATTTCCATAGCAACTATAAAATAAATAATGGGTAGCTATAAACACTGGCAGTTCATGTCAGTCTTGTCTGCAACTACGTTTAAAACTGAAGAAAAACTTTAAATATGATGATTACGAACCAAATTGATGCAAGTGGCACAAACTTCATCAATCAGGCAACGTAGAGAAGATGCTGTTCATATCTGAGCAGAGGACATGATCCGTTTCTTTCCCCATTCTTTGTTTGCTTTACTGACATGATCACGCAAAGCAACACACTGATCAAGTACCTGAGATATGCAGCTGCGTCTAATCATCTTAACTCTGTAACTGTATTTTCTCCTTTGAAGATAAACGAGGAAGATTGATATGCTGCAAAACTATTTTCCCCCAGTAACCCTGTGCAGCATAGCTATAATTGTGTTGTTTCTATTCATTTGCTGGCTCAAACAAAAAATGAAAAATGCAGATATGGAAAGAAGAGACAAGATAACTACAGCATATTGCATCAGTTGGAAATGTGTAGTCTACAAAATGACCTTTCAGGTGAAAATGTCACATCAATAAACCCCCAGATTTCATGCACTGCTTAAAATGTGAAAACATTTTTTTTTAATTTACTCGGAACCGCAGGTCGTCTCTCGTTTTAGGTTATGAAAATTAACTTGCAGAATGCCGGTAGAAATGATCATGCTGTGAGGTTTAGGGATGCAAGGGTTTTAATTGGTAATTTCCTTCCTGGCAGATCATTTTCAGGGTCAAAGGGTGGTAGATGGCATCCCAGTGGAAGGCTGGCAAACACGCCAAACCAGTCTCGAGCCCATCACAGGGTTGCTGTCAGCTTTTTTCCCCTCACAGAACAACAATTGAATTAAAGCACGGCGGCACATGCTTAATTAACACCTATTTACTGTTCTTAGCCTAAATTTTCACAGATTTCCAGCTTCCTCGCCCCCTACCAGCCCCACCCTCCAAAATTCATGCTGTGACCAATTAAGCAGTCTGGTTTGTGCAAAAAGGATTTTCAACCCCAGGCCGAATTCTCTAATCAAGAGCCATGTGCGATAAAGAACCTTGATGTGCTCTGTGATTATTGAACATTTATTTGGCTGGTGGTTTGAAGCTAGAATCCGTACTTTGTATTTTGCCTTAAGCATGCAGGAAGATTCATGTTTGTTTTATTATGAAATCAGTCCTACTAACATACATTTACTATGTGTAATACTGAGAGACCGTTGTTTACATTTCTTTCATCATAAAACAATTACAAATCAATTTTTGAAACACATGTTTTTGTCCTAAAGAACACTTTTAAATGAACCTGTACTTTCACTGTGCAAGCAGCTTGTTATGAACCATATTTCAACCCTGTCTCCTGAAAACTACTTTTTTATACAATAAAAACATAAACCAAATACATTGTTTAAGGGACCAAATTGCAACTAGATGTTGACAAATTATTTAGATGACAAATTCTAAATACATTGATACTGAACTTCTCAACAAAATGTCCCCAATGTATTTTTTTTCCCTTATTGTTATCCAGAAATCCAATCAGCAGGATAAAACTCACAATGTTAGTGATCAGAGAAAGTCTGTGGTCTAATTTAACAATGAAAAAAAACTTGCTTCAGTCAGAATTGGGTTGTTTAAGCAAAACACAAACCTGTGAGAATCTAAAGTTAACCACAGGTCATCGTGCTCAAAATTCCAGTTCCTTCAGTAAATGTAGAGCTTCATCTAATCATTAAATTCCTTACATAGGGTTGCATAATTCAGTTTAATTGTTCAGAAACCCTTAGTTATTGTAGTAATTACAACAGGAGGAAATGTAAATTACAGCACTGCTGTTATGTTACCAATCAGCCAAGTTACACTTTAAATTCATGTCTCTGTAAGGAGATATAGTGAATATAGTGAAATAAATAAGGTGTATAGTTTGGGCCAATGGCACTAGTTTGACATATGATTCCAGTTTTTATTTAGAAGTCTTCATTTAGAAAAATTAAATGCCATATCTCAATTTTATTCTATTAGACATTTGTGCAGATGATAAAAATTAGATAAAGATAAAATATTAAGTTAAACAGAATTAAAATGTATAGTTCAAAGGTCATGGTGTTTATAGTGTTTAATTAGTGTTTGTGCCAAATTTAAAGAAAATCCCTCAGGGCATACCTCAAATATCATGTTCTAAACACACACAGACACACACACACACACACACACACACACACCAGTGTGTTTGTCTTTTTCTTTTACTGCCCTGTACTGTTAATACATTTCCACTAGTCCATTGAATTTTGCACAGGAAAAGGAAAAGAGAGAAAATTCACAAGAATGTATATTGTATTACTTTTGTCACCGGATTGAGACGTGCCTGTAGAACATTGCTCCATAAAACCAGCTGCAATGAAAAGCTTTATTTCTTCCCTATAAAATACTGCTGCTTCGAAGGCCAGGAAAAATGTATCAACTTTTTGTGGATGTGGCATTTGCCCCTGCACCATCTTCAGAGGGTGAGAACGGAAAGGTGCAGGATGCACATTTTTGATCACATTTATAGTTTAAAGTAATCTGCATACAAAGGCACAGGGAGAACACAGTACAACATGTCTAACTTTTGCACGCATTGCCCCACCAGCCTGACAACTTGAAACTTTATTTTGCCTGGTGTTTCTGTTCTACATCTCTATTGCTGTTACCAATAAACCTGTGTTGTTTCTGAAACAGTCCCTTCCTCCCTCTCAGTTTGAACCATTACTATATCTGTCAGTGATAAGTGTTTAATATTTTGAAATTTTATCAAATTCTTACTTAGAGATCCACTACATTGCTGAACATCCTGAAACTAAAGGCCACGCAAGACACAATATGTTCTTGCTCATCATCTTGTCTGGACCACCAGATGCTGTTGCTGTTGTTGTACTTCTGTTCGCAGGGAAAGTGCTGCTCCAGCAGTGTTGCGACTAGAGGCAGAAAGCAGAAAGCCAAAACTCCAGAAGCTGTAAGAGCTCATGCATTGATCAGCAGCTGTTTTCTTCCGCCCTTTTTTTTATTGCATTTTCTCTACTCCATCTGGTTTCGCTTGCTGTATTACATCTTTTTCTGTACATCCATCTTTACTCAGTTTTTTACCGTTCTTTTCCATCACTTATATCCCATATTTTGCTTTAACTTTCTTTTATAGATGCATATTGTCCCAGCGGCTACATTTAACTCCAATTTTACTAAGTGACTTGACACGACACTAATAGTGGAGCACTTCTTTATTCTGCTGTCAATTTTTATTAATTTAATTAATTATGTGATTCATTATGATACTTCATCCCATCACTTTATTGGATGTTTTGCAGCCTCAATGTGAAACAATGACCTTCCTCATAAAGGGTGACCCGAGAAATGTCTCCCTCAAAGCCATAACCACATTAGATGATTTATTTTTTACGATATACATTAAAATGTGGACTTCAGTTGTCCAGTAGTATTTCAATTCTATTTTATGGAACAAACTTCATATGCAGAGAGTTTGCAGTAATTGAAACATGATTAAAATGAAAGCTGGAGGCCATGAAAGCACTTCAGCTGATCGAAAACCCGCGAATGCAAAATACATGATTGCAGATGTGCTCTGAGGCTTGGCACACTGACTGAGTTTATATTTAGTTTGTTCTTATTGAGCAGCATACATCTTTTTTCTCCTTCAAAAATACTTAAGACACGGTCCCCTTTGAAGGTCTTATCTCATTGGACATCAAAGGTTTCTGCTAAACAGAGCAAGTCTTGGTCTACTTCCGCAACTCATTCCAGTGAGTCCTTTGTTGCGCATTGCTTACTTTTACTTTCAGATAACACCAGCCTTTGGTATCTCTCAACAATGTCTCAAGTGGTGGGATGGTATTAACTCTCTAAGCAAAGATTATGCCATAAATTATTTATCTTTGTTAGTTAAAATTCTTCATTTTGGAAAATAGTGGAAATGGAGAACATGCCAAGAGAACATGCCAAGAGACCGTAAACGTTGCAAACAATTCATTCTTTTGGTCCTTCTCCTTTAAATTTCAAGACATAGTAATAAATAGGCCAACTCTGCAAAGTGAACAACTTTTACCATCACTAATTTACTTGGGAGGTACTGAATAAGACACATCACTAGTTTTATAGACACGAAATGGACTGTCTAGACACAGAAAGTCACAGGTGGTTACTCCTGGAGTTTTATTTATGTCTTTTAAGCTGAAATCAGCTATGTGGCATATAGTCGGTGGCTATATTGTTGTTTCAGGCATCAGTGAGCTATATTTTAAAAAGTAGTTCTGTTAATGTGAATTTTAACTAAACAGTTTTATTACTGCAGAGACAGGATTTTTTTTTAGAACTTTTTCTTTTTCTTTCATCATTAGGATCACAAGCTAAAAAATGAAAAAATCCACTATTTGTGCTGTGTTGCAAAGTAATTACAAGGATTGCGTGTTTGTGGATAATTAGTCACCAGGCTGAATATTAACGGATGTTGTTTATTCGAGCCCCTAATGTTGGTATTTTCACTAACAGCATTCTTCCAAACTAATAAGAGGACTTTATTGTCTCACACAGTGATACTGTACTAGCTACGTAACAGCCACAGTTTCTAGATGAGCTTGAGGACATGGCGTCTGGCATTTCAGTAATTAATATATTTGCAATATTAACTTTCCTCTATACAGTATGCTGAGTCTGATACTGGAATTAGTCCTAATATCAGCCATATTTGCCCAGATCTACTATGTGATATACATTTTTATGTTTTGTTTTGGCTTTTTTTGCAGTTTTTATATTTTCCATATTAACTTTTAAAGCCTCTGTGCCTGTGCCGGCTTTGGCCAGAAGCATTTTGTTAGAGTTGTCTGTCATATTCTAAGGAACTGTCATGATTGCCTTGATGAAATGATTTAATTTCAATGATCAAAGGTCAAAGATCAGTGTCACTTTGACATCACTTTCATCCCATTCCTGTGAACGGGCCTATTATCAGCCATACTTGCATAAATTGATATATGTAAGCAGTTTTCCTTTCATGTTGTATCTTGTACCACACTGAGCGTCTGCATATTTAGGGAGCTTCACTTGATGTACTGTATGGGCTGACTTTCAAACCCCCAGGCAGAGACAAAGAATGATTTAGCTTTTCGCTAGCTTGTCATTAATAACCTCGCAATCTTGAACCTAGGTGCACTACATTTCCAACTATCCGTGGACATGTTACTACATTGTGTGTATGCACCAAATACCACAACATGCCTTGGTTGATGCCTGTTGTTGCTAGCAATGGGTGAAACAACAGTAAACAATGGCGAGACATTTTTAAGAGATTTGCCCTAAGACACTGTTAAAGGATTGTTAAATCAGCTGGGTTTCCATTATTAAGCTAAGATAATGTCAAAAAGGTTTGATATAGTTTCAAATAGGGTAGATCATCTCTGTAAACAGGAATATAGGTTTTTGAAAAAAAATCAATCCAGCGTTCAGTAAATGAATTAGTGAATTAACAATCTTTATCACGGATGTAATGTTACCAGTGGGTGCTTGTGTAAGTGTTTTATTAAGCTATTGGACATAGACATGAAATGTTCAATCACCAGAGGAGCACTTCTTTCTCTAATCCCTTTTCTCAGTAGGTAGTTGACCCCACAGCATATTATTGGAATGAGTAATTGACTATCCAGGAAAACCTGGTTGAGGCTGTAGTGTGTCACATCACAACAGGTTAGATAATAGTAATAAGAATTTTTATTATTTAAACACTAAAGTAAACAGTAACAATACTGTATCCGAGACTTGTGTAGTCTCATAGACAGTTGCCAGGGCAACAGTGATACCTCATCCAGCCCCTCCCATGCAACCAAAAGAGACTGAGACCACTGTATAACTGAATTCAGAGCCTCAAAATCCAGATGAGCAGGCTGTTGGAGAGATTTGAATGTTTGGCCATTGCTAAAAGTTTGGAGAGTTGGTTAAGCATTTTGATGTTATGTTTTAAGGTGTCAGGACAACAGCACGACTGTATAGCACCTCATTGAAATGGGCTGCAATTGTGTGATCATCATACAGCATCAATCCAGGTGTTCTCCACTTGCACCGTATTCTTCCAAAGGCTCCCTCAACAACCGCCTTCTTCCAAATTCCACAACTATTGTTGGTGTTCAGCAGACGGTCGGCCTCAGTAAGTGCCGCATTGTCATGTGTAGGAGTGATGACAAATGGAAAGGCCTGTCCAATGTAGACACTGGCTCCCCAGCAAGCTGGACTCACGCATCTTTTCCTGCTATGATTCCAATGTAGTAGAAGGACTTTCTGTTAATTTTTGCTTCTCCTCTTGTATGTGTTAGACCTTGTATGATGTCGCACCTGTTATTTGCACCACTGAGCACACGTAGGTGGTGCTTTCTCACAAGTATTTGGCCAGTCGATGAAAGTTGGTCCCATTGTACTACTGATGTTGAGCACCTTTAGGTTGACCCTGTGTAACTGATACATCAAATCTGTCATCTTCCGAAAGCTGTTTTGGGGGGTTCATTTACCACAGGAACATCAGAACCTTTTATTGACACAGGCACTGCTGGAACACCATGGAACAACATGGTTTTTTAATGCCGTTCTCCTGCAGCTTCATCATCCGAAATTCAAACTTTGGTTTGGTGACTTCAAAATGGAAAAGTGCAGAGAAGTGTAATGTGCAATCACTGAGGCAAAGCTAGCCGACGGTGGTTTTACATTTCTAAAAGTGAATATTACATATGATGTGATGTGTTGCTATGAAATATTTGGGGTTTCTGTAATTCTCCTTTGATGGCTGGGCAGTGTCATTTTTTTCTTCTGCTAATTAATAAATAATAAATTACTGACTACTAAGGTTTAACTAGGATGCATCTCTTTACGTATTATGTGAAGTAATAAAAAGCTTTTTAGGATGCAAGATGAATCGACTTTTCTTGACGTTACCCTTGCAATGTGCAGCTTGGTACCAGTTTGAAGAATAAATCTCTGGCAACTGTTTAAATCTGTATTTATATAACCCATACCTCTTCAGGTGTCGCTCTTCTATCCACTAATCCCTTTATCTCAGAGAAAGCACTTACTACAGTCACAGGTAAGATTGCCTCCAGATTCAGAAGATTTGCAAAGTTCTCTTTTTTTTCCCCTCTAGAGATAACATTAACAAAGTTTTCCTTTCAGTTTGTGGAGTCAGAGTTACATCGAACACCCTAGAGAGGATTATCTGTTTCTCAATACAGTGTGCATCTTTGCACTAAAGAAAGAGCCCTACAGTTACGTTCTTCCACAAATGCACTCATACATTCCAAGGGCCACCTGTTTTTTTTTTTTTTTTCCTCAAGTGCACAGACACTCAGAGATATACCCACCTGGCAGCATAATTCTCTCTTAAACTTCAAAGCACACAAATAAACACCTGCATACACATACCCGAGTATTGGCTGTGGAAAATTGTCAGCTCGGAAGGAGTTGGGGGGGGGGTTGTAGCATAGACGTCAACATATTAGGAGTTGGCCAGAGGCTGAATGAGACAATCTGCAGTTTTTACATACCACTAAGAAGATAGAGAGACTTGGCACCATTTCATGGGTCACTACATCTGCAGAAATTAAATTGGAAGCATTATTCTAAGCAATATGGAATATCAAGGGGCTTCCATGTGTGTGTGTGTGTGTGTGTGTTAGTAAGTGTTTGTAAATGCATGCATGTGTGAGTCTAAAAGCCAGCTCAGCAGGGTGGACAATGTCTGCTAAATTCTTAACCATCGCTAACAGCATACGCACTTCAATGAAATCTATCAAAATCAGTCCACCCACGTTGTGTTGAGTCAGGGAAGTAAATTAAAGAAACACTTTTCGAAAGGCCTTTTTTTTGTCCCTCTTTTTCCCCACTACTCTATCTCAGTGGATGGTGACTGAGCAGTGCTATTTCAAAGTAGTAACATTTGCTTATTACGACTATACACAAAGTTTAATGATAGCTCTGTAGGTATTAGATCATAAAGCAAAGTATTTGGAAACTAACATTTAGACTTAACTGTACTAGAAGTCAGAATATTCACAGCACAGGAGCCGAGGTAAAGGAAAAAGCCCAGGACTGATTATTACTTTTAGACAAAATCCTTCTCGCATTATATTAGGACGCATCCTTAATTGGGGATCTTTGAGTGCTTGGTTGTAAAACTCCCTTTACCACGTTAAAGTCGATCAAACCTTACAAAGATCAACCATAACATTATGATCCCCACCTAATATTTAGCTTAATAGGTCTTCTTTTTGCCTCCAAAACAGCTGTGACCCATTGAAGCGTTTCTTCTAGTAAACCGCTGAACATACGCACAAAGCAGTCAGTAGCAGATCCTTAAAGTCCTCTAATTTGCGAGGTTGGGCCTCCATGGATCGGACTTATTTTTCCAGCACATCCCACAGACCCTTGGTTGGATTGAGATCTGGAGAATTTGGACGCCAGTTCAGCATTTTAAACTTGTTGTTGTGCTCCGCAGACCTTACTTGGATTTATTTTGCAGTGTGGCAGGTGCATTATCCTGCTAAAGGAGGCCACTGCCATCAGGACATACCATTTCAATTACGAGGTGTACTTGGTCAGCAACAGTAAAGAAGATGGTACCTGTCAAAGTAACATCCACTTGAAGGATGAACGTTTCCTAGCAGCACATTGCCCAAAACCTCACACTAGTTCTGCCAACTTGTCTTCATCCCATAGAGCATCCTGGTGTCACCTGTTCCCCAGTTGGCTGCACACACAAACATTAATGCAGTAATGTCTGTGCCACGCACTCAGATAGAAGGCGGTGATATACATCAGTGCAAAGTGATCTTCAACCAGAATTACTATGGCTTCACTTGTGGACGATAGGCATTTTGTGTTTGCAGTTTAAATACTAATGATAAAATCAGACTACTTCTTTGATAAATTTTTATTTTTTTTTTTACATATCAACTAAAATATACAAACGTAGTGTAAAATGTACAAAAAAAAATCAGTTTCTAAACTAAAACTCTTATAACAGCATTTAACTTTGGAAAAAATATTAACATTAAGCTGTGTGTTTTGAGAAGTTAAATTAAATGTGTTTTTTTTTTTTTTCAAATTAAATTCAAAGAGATTCCTGCACAAACAACAGGGATAATAAATGGCTATTTTTGCCCATTCACTGTAACTTTTTTTCTGGCTGCACAGTTTGAACTAGAAAAAAGTGAACCTTAAAGTCTGCAATTTGGCAACTTTACTTTTTAGCAAAGTTCCTCACATCATTCAGACAAACTGATCTATGCACACTTTGGAGGCAGGTCCCAGGTCGAGAACTCCAAAATGTCTACACTTGCTGGTTAACGTTTGACATTATGAGAGAAAAGAGAGTTGTGAGTACAAAACGAGTGAAAAAATGTGAGCAATTTAAATTTCTTTTACTTTTCTTAAAGGTTTCTCAACATGATGATTATAACATGGACCGCAGCAGGTCATACAGACAACCATTATCAAGCCAGACAAGTCCAGAAAGAAAAGTGAAAGAACTAATGAGCTTATGTATCTCATTTTCTTCATGAGAGAGAGTAAAATTTGCACAGAGAAGTGGAAATACACATTGTACCACTCAGTCAAGCTTGCAGATGTTCCCAAGAAGTAAAAGGTTCACATATGCAATTATTATTGACTACGTTAGATGAAAAGCAATGACATATGTCCTGAATAATGAGTACAGCTGTTACCACAAGGGTACAAATAAGTACCCTCTGTGACGGGTACAAATGTGGCCTTCTAGAGGGTGCAGCCTCAGTGACAAGCCATTGTAGCCCTAAACAGGGTCAGTGCAATAATACCACTTAATATTGTGTCAACATACCCATAGAGACAGGGCCATAGACTCAGAACACTCTGGAAGGTGTTCAGAGTCGAACCAATCCATCAATACACAGAAAGTTTGAAGTAAAGGACTATCAGCAGGCTCCACTCCTGTCAGGTAAACAGAAAAGTGAGGCTACCGTACTTACTTAGAAACTTATTTTTCCTCCATCAGACCAATTATATGTTTTGAGAATCTTTTTTTTCAAGTGAGGTGGTACTGGAGTCAGCAGCCTCCATCTGGTTGCTGAAGGCTAATTGGCTGGTGATTCATCACTGGTCGGCCATTTTAGACAGGACGAGAGATGCTAATGTTACCACCACAGAGTGGATCTATTCAGAAGTATGAAATTAAAATCTGCTGCATACAGGACACAATATGGGAAAACATAAACAGTGACAGATGGGCAGATGATGGATACTGATTGGGAGTTGGGCTGAAAATTACTGGGTGGGAGGCCGGTGGCAACACTCACTCAAGCAAAAGCCTCATGCATTACAACCATTCAAGTTGGTCAATGGAAATATTTTAGACCACTGAAAAACAAACTGGATTTGATTTTCTATTTTGTCCAATCTCATAGTTTGGCTTGAGATCAGGATGTCACAGAGAGGGACTCTCTGTATTCTAAACACATACCTGTAATATTTATGGTTCCTTTTTTCGTTTGTTTGTGGGATGGTTTATTCTTTGTTATTTTCATGGCCAAGCACAGATTGTGTTAGAGTGAGCTTTATGCAATTCGCACCAAGTGTTTACCTGCAGCGCATACATTTCTGACTGATTTAAGAGATTGTTTACTATGAATTATTTTTTTTAGGAAGGGTTATCATTTTTATGCCTTAATACTTTTAGATTTTTCTTTTCAGAAGCAAAGAGTAAACACAATTTTGTTCTGCTCTTCTACCCTGTACCTTTATGGTTTTGGATGACAATAAAAGCAAACTTGAATTTTGACAATTTTTTATGACATGTGAATGATGTGCCACTAAAGTCTAGTTAATGATCCTTATCCTGAAAAAGAAGAGGAGCTCTTTTTATCCCATACTGATTTATTAAGTAACATCATACGTGGAAGGGTCAGATGTGCCAGTTTCTTTACAGTACCTGGCTCAGTGTACTGTTTTAGAATATGATAATATGAATATGTTTTTATATCTCAAACGGAGCAGCTCTTTCCTTCTTTTGGTCCAATTCTTGCCATGATTTTTTCTCAGATGTACAAAGCAAAACTGAGCTAGTTCACTGGTTGTTCTTAACAGTGGAGATTCACATTTTAGCAACATTATCATTAGGCAGATGCTTTTAACCAAAGTGACTTACAAATGATTAAACCGTAAAACTTCCAGTACAGTAACCCTCCAAAGCTTCTAGGGCAGCAGTACTAACTAAGTTTTTCAGAGCATTCAGCAGTGGATTGTGACAGTCTTGGTAACTGTATCTGGTAATGTGTAATTGCAGAACGTACCTACTCAACTCATTCACAGGTGGCGCAGCGCATCACATACACAACGACGACAAGAAACACTTTGAATATGCAGTAAGAAGGTACTAAAGATTTTTATTCATAAGAGAAAGTTAGCAGGGAGGGAAAGAGGGACAGATATAATCAACAGAAAAAAACAAAAATAAAAAAAGATCACTCAATCAAACAATCAGTTATGCTCTGGGGGAAAAAAATGAGAATTATAATTTAATCTGGTGTTTTTGCAAGGTTATTAACACTGAGTGTGTGTCAAAAATGCCATAAAAGAGCGGGAAATTGCTTCCTGTTCTGAAGAAGAATTTTCTATGATTCTCTTCATGTCTTTATTGTTAATGTCTTTATAGCAGAGCAGCATGTAAATAATGACAGCCTGGATCAGACAACCACACAGCTGCAGTAACAAGTGTTGCTTAAAATTGTTGCTTCCCCTTTGAACGCTGTTGCACAAAAGCCCCTTATCACCATCGTTTTTCAGTGGAAGCTGTGACACAGAGTCAGCTGGGAATTTGTTGCTGAACACAACTGCCTTAATACCACAAGTTTGAATGTCATCTCAGAGTCAGATGCAAATTCTTCCTATCTCTCCCTTGTATGAGTCACTCATTCTGTGGGTATCCTTCTAAATGCAGACCTCCACAGATCTCACTGTGTTTGCATGTTACTAAGTTCATCGCTGGTAGTTTTTGGGAAAACTTCGTGCAATGCTAAGATTACATTTCCTCTCATCAAGGTTGTGGTTTTCTCCAGACTGTACACTCATAATAAGTCTGCTTTTTGGTTAGTATGTCAGCAAACCGTACGTATATGCAGTGCGTTTAATGCTAGTATAACCTATGACTAACCTAAGTGGCCTTATTACGTTACCCTCTGCTTGGAAGTCATTAAAAGTCCAACTCACACACCTGTCTAATGATTAAATGGTAAATGGTCTGCACTTATATAGCGCTTTTCTACCTATTGGCACTCAAAGCCCTTTACACTGCTTCTTATTCACCCATTCACACTCACAATCACACACACATTCATACACCGATGGGGGAGCTGATATGCAGCTAGCCAACACTCACCGGGAGCAACTAAGTTGGGGTTCAGTGTCTTGCTCAAGGACACTTTGACATGTGACCGGAGAAGCTGGGAATTGAACCAACAACTGCGAGATTGGTGGACAACCGCTCTACCTTCCTGCGCCACAGTCGCCCCATTACTCAACATCAATTTGGCAGATATTTATGTCAGAACTAAATATTATAAAAGCATCCTCTAAAATAAAGACTGGACACTGTAAAAATGTAAGATTAATAGTTACAAAGTCTAGAGCAATAGGGCTGAACACAAACTGATGTTGACAGGCATCTAATTAGAGTTTTATAAGGTTGACACAAACTCAACATCCACACGTAACTGATGTTTTATGTTAAAATCCTTCTCACACTAAAAGGACAATTGGAACTGAAGAGAGCAGCTGTGAGTCAGAAGATATATGGTTGTGGAATCATTGGTTCGTCCCCCCTCCACATTTGGAAGTGTCCTTGTGCAAGACTCTGAACTCCAAGTTGCTCACAATGTGTGTTCCTTGCTTTGGTTAAATGCGTTTGCTAAATGCTAAAACTAAATTGCAGCCAGTGATGGATTTCACAGACAGTAAGTGAAAAAGTGGGAGCATTAAACAGTGAATAAGTTGCTATGTATTAATGCCACATTTCCAATAATTTAATTATTTATGACAGCAGTTTATTTATCTTAATTGTACATACAGTTTCTAACTGTGTGCGTGACCATGATCTGTTAACCAGAGAGGTGACTTTTAACACGGTTTTGCAAGTGGTTATAAAATTGAGCGGTAAAATGTTTTAAAGCCAATGTCCACAGCCTCACTGTTGATTTAGTGCCTCTCTGTCGGCACATACAGGGAGGCCAAAGACAACAGGTGCCTGAAATGTCAGTCTTTTCAAACGATACAAAGGTCCACAAGAACACAGAAGAACTAAAGTTCAGTCCTTTGACTTCACTATATCAAAATACTTCTAGCTGAAAAAATGCCTCCAGTTCAGATTATTTTATCTTGTTGCTCACACTATGGGGTTTGTAGTTTTCCAGAGCTCCTCTAGATGACATTGTCTGAACTCCTAAGGATGAAAAACTCTTCCGGGTGATGTCAGCTGGAGGAGAGAAACATTTTCATATAGGAAAGTCAGAGGAAAGTTTAAAAGCATTAATATACACACAATTTCCACACAAAACTAAAGCCATAGAAAGCAAGTAGAAAATTGGTGAAGTCGCCCTTTAATGTCCACACGAGTACTATTTGATTATACCATCTAACACTGTAGTCCCGTGCGTCAGTGGTGCAGTACACATTTTAAGTGGAAACTCCTCCCTCTCTCATTCCAAGTCTGTCTTCATAAAGTGGCCTCTGAGCAATTAAGTGGATGTCTGTCTCTGGAGCATTAACCCATATATCATCTTCTTTCTCTAGCATTTCTTCATTAAGCTCACAGTATCACCTGGGAACTACACAGTCTTGTCGGTGGCTCAGCTGTGTAAAGGAGTGTTTGCACTCCTACAAGCATGGTCACATTCAACACCGTCACCTGACAACAATGTTCTTTTCCTTCTTAACTGCACCTGCAGATAGTACCTTGCATTAGAACGTACAGTAATCCACCCACTGGTGAAGTCCTTTACAAAGTATGTTTTGAGTGGATGAAGCAGTACATTTTTTAACAGGAACAAACTTGTCACAGAGCCGCTGGGGAAATGGTAGATGCGCAGGAAGGGAGACAGTCGCACAACAGTCCCAGGTTCAGAGTCTCATGTCAGGTAAAGTTTGGGCTAGAAAAGTCCTTTGATTAGAAAAGGTTGAGGACAAACATTTGGTTTTGTTTTCCATTAAGTGTTTCTATACTTGACCAGATCACAGTCTTTCTCTAACATTAACCAGGTGCTAAAAAGCGTTCAAAAGGCTTCTCTTTTATACATGAAAGAAAAAAATATGAGGAAATGAAATATCATAAATTCTGTTCAGGCTGTCCTGTGTGCCAGTTAAAACCAAGTCTGGTCAAGAGACCCATTGTATCATTCATTAGTAAGACTTGTCATGTTTACGTGATTGTGACCATATGTGACCAAGCTGAATACTCAGTTACACAAGAACCAGGATTTTAAAAAAAAGTAAAAATCAGAGACTCCTGCTGTGTACCCAGATCAATTTTATTCTAAATACATTCACCAATAACGCTTGTCAATATTGGTACATAAAAGTAGGTTTTATTATAAAGAAAAAGCAGCAATAGGCAAATAAATTAAAAGCAAAATTGTGGGGATCCATTTAACAAAGAGAAAGCTTGTATAGAGTTATGCAAATTAACAGGTATATATCACTGTAGATCAAATCCGTATGTGCATATTGATTTATATTTAAACAGGTATATTCTATGTTAAAAAATTTAAATTACACAGCAATTAATACATTGGCTTTGTATATTATAAGAGAACTTTTTAAAATTTCAATTCTTGACAAACCCAGATAGAAGCTTATAACAATCATAAAGAGAGTTTTTAGTATCACAAGGTTGTATTTGCAAAACACCCCTTTAAAAAACTGAACAAAACAAACAAAGAAAAAAAAACTGTAGAAAATTTAAAAGGGTTTTGACATTGAATATTTAACATGACTTTAGGGGATTTTCTCATTTCTGGCTGAAATACTGTCTTTATTTGCTAATGTCCAACTGCTTCTACAGTACGTCTGTTGTTAGCAGGCTGTGAATCCCCCTTTTCCTGGTAAGCATGTAATAAGAAACATCTGTAAGGAGTTTTAAATTTCATTACCAGCATCTTAACAACAACTGCAAAGTAACGGCACATTAGAATAGATGATCAGTTAGAGAACATGGTGTGTGCGTTGAACCGAGTCCCTGTTGTAGTTTGTATGAAGTCCTCGTGAAATATTTCTGTGTGTAATGTCAGATTTGACATGTGCGTTTTTTATAAAAGTATTAGCTCTGCTGAGTGTTTCGCACAAACACACATACACCCAATAGGCGAGACAGCACTGTTCATTGTGTAACCTCTGATCAGAACAATGCACTGGCCTCTGCAGCCTGTAATCCAAATATTCCCCCCATGATTGTGCAGAGGACCACAAGTCCATTCACTTTCACAATCAACAGGTTTCAGAAAATCAGAGCATGCGTCTAATCAGCGGTGATTGTGCTGCTTTCTATTGTCCTGGTCCTTTTAGCCAGGGAGGCAAATGGTCCCCAAAATGTTGGGAGGACATTTGTTATTAAGTGCTTTAGAGGAAAACCACAGGTGAACTGAAGGAAAGTCTGCATATCTTATACACACACACACACACACACCACACACATAAGTATATATGTTCGTGTGTGTGTGTGAAAAGGGGGAAAATGGAGAAGTTCAAAGCTGGCTTGGAGTTCGCTAGGAAAATGGAGATGTTGAAAATGAATCTGTAGTTCATTTTCACGCACACATTGAGTGTGTGTGTGTGTGTGTGTGTGTGTGTCTTCCTATGATGACTTTCTGCAGTGTGTCCTTTTTCATCACAACACGCAGATTTAGACTTAGTTTCAAATGTCGCAACGCACAGCCGACACAGAGCTGCTTTGATTTGCATCAATTATTGTTCTTACTGTACCTACAACTTTAACTGATCCAGAAAGGCCCTTTATTCTGTCCTTAAACAAGCATTTAGCAGCTCACATACCTCTTCCTATTCAACAGTATTCATTTCCTTTCTCAATACAGCCTGACAAAGCCCATGAGTGCCTGTTCCAACAGTGTTTGTAGTCTCGCTGCTGACTCAAACTGCTCTGTTTTATCTATAGCTGCTCTGTCAGCCTGCATTTGGTCGCCTGTGCCCATGGTTCGTGGCTAAGATGCCAAAGCCTCTCTTTAACGTAAAGATGGGGGTTAGCAAGGAGAATGCTTGGCGCGCCTGTTTTGTGTTGTGTCCTGGCGATAACGTGCTCTGACGTACTAAAACAATCCAGCTGCCACTCCTCTAAAAGAATACAGGCACTGCCTCTGTTGTTCTCTCCCAACATTCTTACTCCTTTTCTAAGTGGTCCGCCCTGTTTCTTGAAAGACAGAGAATGGAGCCCAATGTACAGAGTCGCTGTTCATATCTTCAAAGCTGCCTTGGAGTTTGCTGGAACTTTCCTGCATGTCCCCGTCTGCAGAGATTTACAGGTCCACACATGGCATCCGGTCCTGTGTGGCAGCACATTTAAAACCAAGGGCAATGTCTTCTACTAGAACGTTTCATCCACAGTGAGTGCATGCTAAAAGTGCAAAGCTGCGGGGGGGGGGGGGCGAAGCCAACGGCCTGTGTGAACAGCTCTGTTCAACAGTGATACAGTGGAGGACAATGTTATGATTCAAAAAGGAAGAGGGACTGAGTTAAGGAAGTGAATGGGCAGGCTGAACACAAACTGTGGCAGAGTAGCGTTTCCTCTTGTGGAGCCTTTGTTTGGCTGCTCTTTCTCCTGCTCTTTCAGTATCTGGGGCCAAGCAGGGGGGGGGGGATCAGCAGAGCAGTAATGAGAGCAACTAAGTTCCTCTTAATTATCCAATAAAGTCTGCTTTTTACCTCAGCGCGCCCACCGATCCAGTTCAAAAGCTATGGCACACACACACAGATACTTTCACAGTCACATCATCCCTGAGTCTTTTTTTTCCCTCCATTACCACCTTTTGTTCGCTCACGTACACATACGTGAAATCGGGAGGTAGGGTCTCTGTCTTTGCTTCTTTGCCTGTGAGGTGTAAATGGTGGGTAATGGTGTGTGTCAGACCCATGTAACAGCCCATTAAGCATGTGGATTGAGTTAATCTGATCTAACATCTCTCTTTCCTCGCTTTTAAAAGCCCACCAGACATCTCTTGGCTAAAACTTGGGGGAGATGGGTAGAGGGTGGGTGGGTGCATCTCAAAAAAGAAAAATCTAAGGGAAACGTGTACCCACTTTGACACCTTCCTCAGCCCAAACTGCTTCCATATGTCCTGTCTGACTGTTGGAATTACCCCACTCTGTGAGATGTTGGGTGACTTACATCCTGTGTGGCAGCAGAGTTGCTTCCTTTTCAGTGGGAATGTGGATGAAGTAGAGGTGGGGGCAGTGGCCATGATCCCATGATGCAGAGAGTCAGGATTTTTGAAGAGTTTAAACGCTGTTCTTTTTTGGGGGGGGGATGAGTCACATACAGTCCGTTTGATTGTGATTAGTATGGATCTGTACAAACACACACACTCACACACACACTGTCTGGCTTCGTGTGGAGTGGATGTGTAGGCTAAAAAATCAAGTGCTAAGTGCTTTCAGATGGCTAGATTCAGTTCCATTACGGCTATAATTATTTATTTTTTAACGGTGCCGAGCTCTGGACACACTGTGCAGAGACATGTCTCAGAATGTGTTCCTTAAAAATAAAAGCAGTGTAATTATCTTTATTACAGGTGGGTTCATTTGTTAGTGGAAAGAGGAAAGACGAGGGCTTCGGAAAACTGAGTGTGGAGCACAGAGACAAAAACACAGAGAAGCAGAGCTATTTTATGAGACCTTTAAAAACAGATTTCATCACTTTGTCTGCTTAATTGCACATTCTCATAGAGTCAAACAAGAGACAGTTTCCTTGCCCTCAATGCTCACATTTGCCATAACATTGACTGCAGTCTGAAAGAAGCAGGTCAACCCCAAATGCGCAAAATCTCCTAGTGGTAAAAGCATCTGGGGTCAAGTTTAATTTGAAAAAAAATAATTTCATTTTGAGTATAGTTGTATACAAACATAACTTTTAGGAGGCAGGGTAGGATTAACATGTCAAAGCAGGATATTTGCAAGATAACGAAGGCCCGTACAAAAGGGGAAGATTTGGCTAACTTAACTAAAGCTAAAGCATCAGATCGATGCAGACCGATTGCAAGAACAGGGTTAAATCTCATCTGTGGTCATGAGCTGTGCAATTAATTGAATTCATCCTGGGGGATTATAACAATTTTACAATTATTCCATATGTTGTATTATTAATCAGAATCCAAAAAGTTCAGTTATTCAATACACGTTGTTGGATCAAAGTCCTACAAGATCTTTGCCTCTGAAATGTAAAGTATAGTAAAGTAATGAAAAGTATAAAGTAGCAGGGTATAGAAATACCTCAAAGTAGTAATTTATGATCAGTTTTGAAGTACATGTACCCACCTACTTGCCATCACTACTAAATATCCAGACCTATTCATTTTTACTGGCTTACTATTTTATTCCCTGTCCTCACTGTTTGAAACTCTGACTCAGTGTCAATTTCTACCGTATTAAAAAAAAGTCACAGTCAGACATGATCACAGAGACAGAGCAGCGGGCAAAAACAACTAACAACAAACTAAAAAAAAAGCAAGGGCGCATGAAAGGGGGGAGAAAAGGGGAGGGAGGAGAAATCCTTCTGTGCCCGTGGTTCTTCTCTACTCAGCATTTCATCTAGAAGAGTAGAGTCAGGCTTCTAGGCCCTGATGGTGTTAGAGATGTGTTTCAACTCGGTTTCATCTGCTGCTGTCAGAGAATTCACTGTGTGGATGTGTGTCTGAGTGTGTGATCCTCAGTGCGTGTTCGGTGTCTGTGCAAAGATACATGCATCCGCAGAAAGTGTGTGACTGTGTGTGTGTGTGTTCAGTGTGGGAATGAAGAAGCGTGTGCATGCAGTTTTATCCATGTGGTCCCATGTGCCCTTGCAGGTGTACAGAACAGTACAAACTTGAGTGTGTGGTTCAAGGTGTAAACAAATGCATCCTTGGGGGTGTGAGTGAGAGGTAGAGGGAGCTGCAGGCTGCTCAGCTATCATTTCCAGTATCCCTGCTCCACGTTACGGCTGCCACTGCTTCCCCCCCCCAAAGTATTTCATACACCAACCTTCCTGCGTGCACAGTCTTACTAGTTATTATCCGAGCTGGGCAATGGTTTGTTTTCTAGCTGAACTCCTTTGTGTGGGCGTGTGTACGGCAAATGAGGTTAATATGGTTCTCCAAGCAATGATGTGGTGCCTCAGTACAATAGGTTGGCAGCACAATTTGTGTGTGGTTGATAGCAGTTGGTGAATTGTTTCAGGGGCATTTGTATGGTGGAATAATTGCTTCCAGAGCTCCCAGTAGAGTAATTGCACTTCCTCCACCCAAAAGCTGTAACCCCCTCCTGAGAATCTGCTGCCCACCACCACTTGAGACATTCTTGGGCCAGAGGGACCGGCCCAAGTATTTTCTCCCAGAGACATGGAGGAACAGCAGCGGTTTGGGTGGAGAAAATTGCACGTGCATACACCAGATTGTGTTTAATTTTCTATGTCCTGTATGTTTGTGTAGACACACGTGTCTGTCTTTGTCTATGTGTGTGTGTGTGTGTGTGTGCGTCCACCTGTGCTCCAAATGTGTGTGTGTTCTCACAGTTAGGATTAATCAATGTGCAAGAAAAGCACTTAGTGATTGTGAGAAAATTGCCCTCAGCTGCACAGTCAGACACGTTGTCTTCCCAAAATCAGACCAGGCTGAGATTTACATTCCAGACATCCACTTCAGACCACGTTCAAACGATCTGAAAACTCTCTGGGACTGAACCAGTGGACACTCACACATTTACACAAGGGTTGAAGGTTTTTCTGTGGTTTTGAAATGACTGCTTCCCAGGAATACATAACTACTTGTCCCAGGAAAATCTGGATTTTTTTTTCAGCATCTTGTGTACAACACAAAGTTTTGAACAGTGGATAATCATGATATGACATTTTTTTTCTGTCCATTTTGTATGAGATGATATAATGTGATAATTAAGTAAAACAATTCCCTTTCCTGCGTGTGTGTGTGTGTGTGTGTGTGTGTCAGTGAGAGAGAGAGAGACTCCCCTTTTTTATTTTTCAGTGTCAGCGAAGGAAAATATGAGGCATGGAATATGTTTCCGTGTTTAGTGGTTTGAAGCACAATGGGCTGCAAAAACACTTCGTGTTAACTGTCACATATATAAGTAAAGTTGATTTGATAGTTTTCATTTTTCTCTGACATAAAAGCAAAATTCACGAGTGATCAAGAGCCGTTGTACCAGTTATGAACAATGAGACGAGCTCCCCACAGGGTAAGAATACAAAATACATTAGTTGCCTACAATCTAAGAAAATAGTGACTTCATCTGAATGAATTGCAGTCCCTCCAAAATTTTGCAGACTTGTGATTTCTGATTTTGTGGCAGCTTCTCTAAAACATTAAATGCATGTGATGTTTTAATCCATTTTAATTGCCAAAGCATTGCTTTGTAGAGTCCTTTTGCATTACATGTTGAGGACCCCTTTGAGTCTCTGATCGAGCTTGGAGCTTAGAATAAATCAAAACCCTAATGTTTGGCACCAAAAGCAATGAAGTAGTAGTTTCTTGGACATGGACAGTGTAATGAATGGTACAGGAATATCCTCAACTCTAGTGTGAGATGTTGTGGGCTGTAATGATGATCATTACAACACGTGACACATGTGGTTACTATAATTGGGAAATATGTGTGTGCTGTTGTCACAATATGAAGAGTTTTTTTGTCTTATAACTTAACTTTTCCCTGAGGTTCTTGGGCCTAACCCTAACTGATGTTTTCTCTTAGCGTAACATGACCCTAAAGTGCTTTTCCCTGAACCTAACACAGTACGTAAAGTTCCTCCTGGAGCACAGGTACACTTTGGCATCAATATGAGATGCCATTGTTCCCATGGTGTCGAATGGTGGTGCTCCTGGAACATACAATACTGACGCCAAAGTGTAGCCGTGGCTTCAATATGATACGCCAAAGGATTTTAGAAAGTGGCGCAATTTGATGCCTTGGGAAGTGTCATTATCTGATGCTGTGGCATGAGACCATGTCAAATGTTTTAAATTCCAAGGTTGCACAGATTTCATAAGGGACTGGTTTAATTAATTGTTGCGGTCGCAACGTCATTAACTCCTGGAGGGACTGAAATTTGGTAAGAAAAGTCCTCCAACCTAAACTGCCATATACATTATTTGTCCCTACCCCTCTGATGTAACAAAGCACATGCTGAATGTCCAACCCTGGGGCAGCAGGCATCTGTTTAAACCGCATCCCCGTGATTCCAAAATGGTGGCTGCCAACTCTTAAAATGGCACCAAAATGGCAGCTTATGTAACTACATTTTTTGTTATAGTTTACAAATGCGAAAACACAGGATTCCTCTGCTAACTCACCACCCTTGACCACCACCATCCCACAAGACTGGAATTCTGCATAGCAGGTGAACATGTCAATTTCACTGTAGTTGCTAGTGAACATTTGAGTCCTAGACATCTCCCAAATTTTATACATCTAAGATTTTTTTGCTGCCAGTGCAAATGACCTATGAAGCCATATTTTACCAGAGGACAGTCTTGTTTAAACATCCATCCATTATCTTTACTACTTATCGTTTTAGGTGCTGCAGCTCAACAGCCATCTATCAGCTGTCATTGGACAAAGGTGGAGTTTAAATATGATACAGAAATATACTTAAATTAAAAAGAAAATGCGACGTCAGCTATATTACAAACTTAATGCTGAATTAATATTCTGTTTACCTTATTGTCATCATTATGGTTCAAATAATGGATGTTTAGACTCCCCCAATCCAGGCTTTGACACCCAAAGAATCACCTCAACAGTTCATAAATACAACAGCATTGAGAAAAACCTTTATACTTATATAGTGTTTTTTTACCTATCGGAACTCAAAGTTGGGGGAGGACACTTTGACATGTGACCAAAGGACCTGGGGATCGAACACACAACTGTGGGATTGGTGAATGACTGCTCTTCTTCCTGCACCACAGGTCCCAGATGTGTCCCCTCAAAGTTGAAACCCCCAAAACATCATCATCATCATTTTTTAATTCTCTGCAAGTTTTTCTAGATTTGTGCAGTAGAACTACAAATAAATGTAGGACTGGCAACTTTGGCAGGAAGTAGTCGATACGAGCTGGAAGTTTATCAATCTCAGGAGACGATATACCCTAACGTATACATTCCCACTACTACAAACAAATCACTAGCTCTGGTGAAGGTGTTCTGGGGATATTTTTGAATGGAATGATGAGTCTGAAGTTAAAAATATCCAGTTGTTGGTTGTTTTCATTTTTTGCCTATCTTTTTTCCACAAGACAGACACAAGGGCTCAGATAATCAAGTGGACAAAATAAGGTAGTTTTAGCAGGATTGTTTTCATTAAAATCCAAAGCAGGTAAACGGGCAGAAACACAAAGACAGGGCCCAGGAGGCTGGAACAGCTCATAAACAAGAACGAACAATCAGACCAATGAGAGTGAGCAGGGACAAGGACTCTGGGGGCAAAACAGGTAACCAAAAGAAAACAAGATACAGTAACTGCAGCTTCAAGGCGTCTCTGCAAACACCAGACTACTTTATAAAAAGCTGCTGTAAGTGACCACAGTTTTAAATTTCTAAAATATTCTGTCCTGATTGCAGCATGGTTGCTCTGGGTGTGGATTGTCACTTATTATGCATTACAAAGTTAACTCTTAAAGTTACAGTATACAAAAGGCAAATGTGAGTGAGGAACATTTTTTGAATAGATTTCTGGTAAGTAAACATGGAACCTGGACACACTGCAAAAAAAAAAAAAAAGTATTACAATATTACACCTCAATTTCATTTTGAGTTTGTGTCTCTTTAAGAAAACAAGACAATTTAGAGCAGAGTGAAAAAACAGAGAAGTGTAGAGTGAAAGGAAAAGTTTGCCAACTTGTGCCAGTCCACATAAAAAGGGAGAAAAATAGAAGATGGCAAAAGAGAAAAAGAAACAGACAGAGAAAAATGCACCAGTGTCAGAATTTGATGTCTCTGTGGACGACTGCTAGTACAGCTGTTGGACGAATCAAGGAGAAAGGTCTGAAAATCATAAGCACTCTTTGGGGGTACACTTGGAGAAGTAGTTAATAGGCAGCTCTCTCTCCCAGATGAAATTAGCAGAAATTGATATCATGAAATTTAATGCGTTGTTTAAAGCTGCAGACTTTACATGTTGGGACTATTTTCTGGGAGATGAAGTACAGCTCTGTTTTTAAGCTCGTTGTAAAGCTGAGGTGATAACAATTACTCAGGGTGGTGGTTGTTTTTGTAGGTCATCATATGTCTTCAGATTCTTGAACGTCAGATCTAGACCCACGGTAAGTAAGGTCATTAACTGTTACCAGACTGCTGACGTTTGGCCTGAAGCTTAATAAGATTGCAGTTCTGTGCGGTTTACTGCTCTGCAGTTTATTTTAACAGACACAAACAACTCAAACTACACTCTAACTTTCACTGGAGAAGCACTGAAGAATCTCTCAAAAAGTTCCCAGTTCCAAGATCAAATCTGAAGATTCTTTATCAGTGTCTTCCACAGGTCTGCATCTCAGTCCATGATGCCACTAAGGACTCTGTTGATTCTGCTGACTCCCTATGTCCACCTGATGAACCCTTCTCGAACCAACGCTGTCTTCTAAAAATGTTTTTCCTATACAAATAAACTGCAAACGTGATTACATTTTCCTGGAAAATGTAATTTCAACCACATTACGTTTCCTGTGATTATAATAATAACATATTTCTGTGCACCAGAATTTCCAATCTTGCAGCAAAATCTCCAGTTTTGTTACACAATGCAGTGCAATGTCAAGTTTGTTTGACTATCGCATTATTAAAGCCTTTTAAGGTTGAAAGTAGGAAGGTATAGGAGCTGGTTAGGGTCAGAGGAAGATAGAGGGCTGGTGTAATAGAAGAAAATCTAACAATCGTTTTACACAAAACATGTTTTATCCTAACCAGACACAGAACTCAGGGGCCGGACTCCGGTTGTTATCTTGACAGTCCTGTGCATTATAAACTCGCCACCCTCCCCAACAACCTCTTGGCTGCTCCATTTCCTTTAATAAAAGTACAGCTTAATTTATTAAAAAAATATGTTGTATCGGAACATGATGATAATTCATTAAGTTAACTACAAAAACGTAATCCTGTTTGCACTTAGTTGCACAGGAATGTAATTCTTAGGAGACATTTCTGTCTCAAACAGAGCTCACACCTTCTTCTTAATCTGACAGCTGATGTTTATTTAAATTCCTCGGTTCATTTTAGCATTTTAGTTTCTTATATGCTACTTTGTATAAGCACATTGATGCAGCTGCTATCTCCCCACCAAACATGCAGTTGTATACAATGTACCTCAAAAAGCAAGTAGTTCTCTCTGGGTAAATATTGCATCAAAGAGTGACTATGTGTATCATAACAACGAAAACGTACATTATTCTTTCTTCATGATACATGTAACATTCTTGGCCATTAAAATTAGTTTAATTTAGAAGACAATTGTATGCTTGTCTTTTCGTCTTCTGTACAAAGCACAGTTTGAATCCTCTGAAGACCATCTAACAAACCCAGGGTGGCTTTAATAGTTGCTATGCCAAATTTTGTAGTAACCAGGGAGCTAATTATCTGTCGTCTTGGATTCCTTTCATTGTGTTCATTTTTCCAGTGTGGACTTAGTGTGTCTTAAACAGTACGTGCACTGAGAGGAGTGTAGCAACAACTATAATTTGTTAATATAATGAGGATATGTTAGTAATTTACAGAAATGGCAAGTGATTCTTAGCCCCAAAGTGTCCTTTTTATGCAGTACAACATCTAGGTTTCTTGATTACTTTCCTATTAGGTTTTTAGTTTTTTAGATGTCAGCAGTCAGCAGTCAAGATTATGGAAAGATTGCGTGCTGGCTTAATAGAGCAAAACACATTAGACACAATGATTAAGGCTAGAAAAGATGATTTTTATAGAAGGTTGATTATTGCAAAGTTATTTTCTAACCTAAATGTAACTGTCGTGGCAGTTGTACATCCATCCTCGAGTTTAACCCAAATGTTGCTATTGTAGTGCTTCATTGATTCAGAAATCGGTGAAACCTAATACGTCCAGTGAGTAAGTCACCTGCTAAAAGGGTTAGCAATTGCTGTTTAGTTGAATAAGAATTTATGCTATTGTTTTTTAATATTTCTTTTTCTTTTTGAGACAGAGAGAGACAGGGTGGTTCATCAAACGTATGGCCATGTGAGCATTACTTTCACCTAAATGCAGGATACCTACACAATAACAATAATCAAGTTCCTGGATTTTACTAATTTTAAAATGGGGATTTAGAAAATGGTAAACGAATGGCATTTCTATAGAACTGTTCTAGCTATTTGGACAAAGGACAATAGGTCTGTCTTGCACCCATTTACACACATCTACACACTAATGACAGCATGCAAAGGTGCTGGCCTGATCCCATTGTTGGGTATTCAACTTAGGTAAGCGATGTTTTTTCCCCAAATACAGGTTAACACGAGGGAGCCAGAATCGAAGCACCGATCCTATAATTAGCTCTGCCTCCTGAGGCAGAACTGCCATAAGTAGTTTCTTCATTAGCAAAATATTCTGAAATAAAAAGGGAGTCAAGTTGAAAGTCGACACAAGGTTAGAGTTACCTATAGTTTGCTTTTGGAAAAAAGAAATAAATACATCTGTGGGGATCGAGTATAATGGACCATCGGGAGCGTTCACATTTCAACCAGCAGTTCCTGTAAAAATAGAAATGTCACAGTAAAAGCTCACAAAAAAAAAGTACATCCTTCATATGGGATCATATGATTGAGGATCTCTCTTTTCTGCTGTCAGCAGGCAAAAGGCAACGTCTCATTATGAACACCTGGATGACAAGTCTTTGATTTTTCAATTTTCCGCAGGCGGACAATCAGTTGACAGAGGAAGACAAAGAGAAGCTCTCAGCTGATAACACAAGAGGTTTCTTTGGCTCAAATGTTAGGAGGCTACCGATCGGGGCTTCTAATTGACCTAATGTTTGTGCTTTACCTATGGAGCAAATGCAGTCAGCAGTGTATATCAGCAGTTTGTTCAACACTTTCAACCAGGCTGTACACTGTCGAGAGCTACTGCTGAAAACTGCTCTTTCAAATAAGCTTTCTTTATGGCATCAGGTATGTAAATGAAGCCACATCTGTACAATGTTGTGTATCTATACTTGATGTGTGAGCCAAGCTTGCTCGTCATAAAGATAACAGTAAGTAAACAGTTTTGAGCCTCAAAGGCACTGATGATAAAGCCATGCACTTAAACTCTTTGCTCTTTCTGCTCCCTCTTTCCATTTCTGTCTTTGCTGTGTTAACTGCCTTTAATTATTACTCTCAGTATCCAAATTAAGTTATCCTTCCTCATTATTTTGCCAAGAGGGAAATGGGATGTGTCAGCAGAAAGTAAAAATATTGTCAGCGGGCCTGTGCTATGACAGATTAATTGGATTATAGTTGCATTTAGCCTAGATTAGACCCTGCATGGGGACCTGGATGGTAACACAGATGGATTAAGTTAGAGAGTACAACACTGACGGGAAGAGCTCTTAATTGTGTAGGGTAAAGGCAGTGGCACACCGGTGACATCAAATTCCAACTATTTCCTGCCTCTTGATAGTTCTGTTTAGCAGTGCTTTCCACTGGGTATTTTTCAAAAGCCATTTGGGCCGAAAAATGACTCAGACGCTAATGTTAGCGTCCTGCAACCTGCAACCAATCAGACATGCTGCACCCACTGAACTAAAAGTAATTGTATTCGAAGCTAATTTCCTAAAAAATGTCACAGTCTAGGAAATGTGTTACTTTAAAAACATACAGTTTGATCTAAGTGAAGATTTCTGTGAACGGTGTTAACTTTTTTGAGTTGAGGAGTGGAGTTTTTGCATGATACCATCAAATATGATAAAGAAGTATACTAAAAGTTTATTTTATCGAGTTAAATAACAGTAAGGCTGAAGTATTTTTCCCAAGTGCATGCTTAAGTACAATGTACTAGTAGTATCATTGTAAGTATTCTATTTCAAAACTTCATAGGACTAAATTGGCCTGTAAGAGTAATACACAGTGAGTATACAGCTAGTTCACATCTATTTAATTTAGTCCTGAAAAGTATACTAAAAGTGTATAATTCCATGTGTATTATACCCTAATACACACACAAAAGTACACTTATGTAGAATTTAGTTTATGTTTTAATCTGAAATGTACTAAAGTAAATTGAAAGCCCCCCCCCCCCCCCCCCCCTTTTTTTTTTTTGTTTAACTTGGTGACTGCAAATTCAAAATGAGGTAATATTTTATATTAAATGGTAACATTTCTCAGTTTAAACACCTGATATGTTGTTTATGTTCTATTGTGAAATGCGGTTGTACTTAAACAGTACTTATGTTTTTTTATATAAGAGATACTGTAACTTGTGTGTCTGTGCTGCTAGCTGATTCCTTTGTTTAGCTGATATTAAACTTTTTGCAAGAGCAAATAAGCTGTAATATTGTTCCCAATATTGTCTACAACATCCATGACTATAAATTACTTCCACAAGCCAGCGAAATTTACCAGCATATTTACTGGTAATGGCTTGATATGTATTTATTATTATCAGTAGCAGTATTAACATTAATGGTCCAATCTGACTTCATTAAGTAACATAAGAGATAAAATAATGTCCTGAACTACAGAAATACGTACTAACTAATTGAAATATTCTTTGATAAACAGTTTAAGGCAGTTGTGGGAGAAAGGATGAAGCATGGAAATGTAATTCAGTGGGCAGACTGAATTTTAACAGATGTGACAGGCCACACTGATATACTGATCTCAGTCTGATCTCAGTAGATGTAAAGCCCATCCACCCACACTAAATATGCTGGACTTTTATGATCTTCCTTCACACATATGAATTTATTAAAGAATTTCAGAATTCAAAAACTATATATGAGAGTGTATTTTCTGTACTAATGACTGTCACTCAGGGAAAACTTTAAAGAAATACAGAAAGAAATTCTGCGGCATCACCTTTTGTCTTGACCTTGATCCATCCTTGGACCTTTTCCTGTCACCAGCTGTTACATGGCCTCAACTCTGACCCTGCTGCTGGCTGCCTGACATAACTCATCCTGGTGGCCTCTGAAAGATGTAATTTCATGGTGTCTACCAGATGTTCACACCAAAGCAAAAACAGAGATATCATTCAGTTTGGTAGGGGCCATACGTAATGTCCCCTTACACGTGTTTGTCATCTCCAACTTTCTGTACAGGTTTAAATGTCACTTTCAGATGTAGTACAGATGTAGCTACAATATGAACCTATAGAGAAACAAAGAGCAGGCTGTGGCCATGAACTACAGAGGCATGTGATAGCAGCACAGCTGGTGGGAACACATGTAAATGATCTGCACATGTGTTAGGTATTTAACCCATCAAAGAGAGTAATCCACCAAATTGAGTGGATCACCATTACAAGTGTCCTTTAAGCCAACTTTGATAAAGTTAACACACCCCTGACATTTCCTATCAGGGAACCTCGTCACATCAAGATGAGATAAAATGGGGGCACTTTGTCAAATGACCAGTCATCTATTTATTCTGTTTCCCCAGTTGTTATACTGTAATAGGGTTGAAATGTGGAGATTTGTTTATTGAATGTATTAACACATTCCATAACGGTCATCAGCTATTGTTTGTATTATTATTATTATTATTATTATTATTATTATTATTATTATTAACAACCTTAATTAGGTAGTCTCATTAAAATCATTATCTCTTTTACAGGAGATATCCAAAAACAAGAAACTTTGTGAAAAATTGCGGAAAGCAAATTTAAAAATCAAAAAACAAACCCAAAAAATAAATAAATACAAGTTTACAGAAAACTCAAGACTAAATCATTAAAACTAAATTGCCAAAAGAGAGGTATTGTAGTTTGCAGTTCATTACGTTTAAAAGATGCATGGTACCTAAAAGCAGTCCTAGTATAGGATAATATTCTCTTGCCTCTCAAATGAGAGTAGAGAGAGAAGGTGGTTTGGGAGCTTTAACAGTAATATATAAGCATAAGCAGGTGATTGGTCTTTCTTGTCTTTAACAAAGTCCACCCAACGTTGTCATATAGAGAGCAATGATGAGTAAAATTATCACTACTGATGAAGAGTAAGGCACTGTGATAAACAGGGTTCAGCTGGTGAAGTACTGTTGAAACAGCGTGACAGTACATAATCTCCATAATCAAGTGCAGACATGAAGGATGATTGAAATACTTAAGTGTTTGTGGGACCCAACAAGAGACACGTGTGTTCCAATTAAAAGTATTATTCCAGTGTTGTTGGCATAAATATTTGATGTGGAGAATATTTTTGACTTGGTTTTCTCTGCATTTAGAACAGGACTTTGATCATATAGTGCCATGTAAAAGGCATCAAAAGCATGAAACCTCACGCATATAAAACTGTGTTATCTGCATGGAAATGGACATTATGTATAATGTGAAGAGCAATGGTCCAAGATTAAGGATTAAGGATTTGTTATTATCTCTCAAAAAGGAAATAAGACTTGTTCAATGCTGCGTTGTTGTTTCGTCTCAATGTCAGTTCTTTCTACTTTTGTACATGTGGAAGAGCAGAGAAATGATAGCATCATCTGCCACAGCTTTCACACTCCCACCCATTAAAAAAAAAAAAAAAAGACAAAATCCCTGTATGAATAATTGAAGGTCTGCTAGGGCCGAGTACTAAAGGGATGCTGAAATAACCAAAGATGCAGGCTGCAGATGAAGACAAGCTGCTAGAGCACTGGAGCCCATCTGATTTGTGCATGAGAAATGAGACGGGGAATTAAAGCATGGTACACTAGCTGCCACTGTACAGAGGGGCTGCCTCTGTGAATTCCTGTCAGATTCATCTAACTGCAAAGTGCTGCTGCACAGAGACATAACTGTTTTAACACGGACTGTATAGGAAATGGAAATTGGAAGTAGATGGCTTTGTAGTTGCAGCGCCAACGTTTGATGCAGATGTGAACTGATGTGCACATGCAGGCAGTGAAAAAGCTGGCATTAAATATGCTTAACAAATGTTTCTGCAGCAGAGTGGTGTCACAAATAACCTTCAAAATAATAATGAACAAAATACAAAGTCCTATTCTCTAAGAAGCTGTTACATCTCCTGCCGATTTAGTCAGCTCAGTATTCACAAACACACACACACACACACAAACACAAAACTCCTATCGCACTCTCCATGCTGAGATCGTGATAAACGAGCTCCACTGCGAGTCAACAGACACTTGTCTTCGGATACTATTCTCCTTTCATATTCCTCATTTATTTGGGTTAAATTATGCAGTCCGAAGCTTCCTTTTTTCTAAATAATTTACCAGCGTGCTGCTTAGTGTCTCTGGGGAGGGCTACATTAGATTTAATTTCAGGCCCACGTCAGGCAAATTTAGGGCAGTCATGCAGAGGCTTGTATTGCCCAGACTGCGTGCGAGCAACTATGTGCTGTATGTGCATGCCTGTGTGAATTGGTGTGTTGGTCTGTCTGGATCCATAACTATGTATATCCCTGCCCCAAGGCCTCAGTTCTCTTTGCCTGTATGTCCAGAACCCGTCCACATAATTTTCATTAGGGCCATCTTGCAGCAGATTGTCTGGTGTTATTCAGAATTAATTGTGTGGTTTTATGTTAATAGCCCCAAACAGGGCTCCCATATGCCACCACACACACACTCAAGTGGGCCATTCTGTTAAAAAGCAGATGCAGCTGTGCAGACCAAAGGGCCACGCCACGCATGGAAAACGTGTGTCTTGTGTGTATCTTTTGCTGTTACTCTCCACGAGACAGAACAAGCAACAGAAGCTTTATCCCACCAGTTCACTGATAGGAATATCACTGCAGGCAGGACAAAGAGGTCAAAGAAAATCTAAATTATTATTTGACCTCTGCTCTAACCCTCTGCTGATGGGTCAGCATTGGGTGAGGACCATTGTATTTGAGATGTGCTGGAAATTTAATGGAGTCGTGTTTGCAACTGCAGATTTTCACTTTGGCAGATTGTCGCAGGTTGACGAGCTGATTACAAATCATCGCTGTCAAATGAAACTTAATTAAGTAGACAATAAGAGCTGATTGCCTGTCCCTCCTACTGATGCTATTATGGAGACATCAATAGCGCATAAAGAGCATCATGGAGACTGATGAGACTTAGATGGTGAAATGAGATGTACTTAGCATCGGCATCATGGAGACTGCCCTTATAGTGTAGGAGGTTACTGTGGTGGCTACACAATTTGGTCAAAAGTATGTGGATGAATCCAATCCAATTTGTCTAAATTAAAAAAAAGAAAAAAAGAATCCAGATCCAAATGATAAATGAAATAAGAACTGTTCAATTGACAGTAAAAACAAAGTTGTCCTTCTAAAGTCAAAACATAGATATAGTTACATTTATATAAACTTTATACCAATTTAAAATCATTCAAATATAATAAATATATAATGATTACATTTCTAACTTTCATAGCTCCCACAGAAAGTGTTCCATTTATGGATGTTTTTTTATAATTTCCCACAAGATCTTTCTAACCAGTTTGTGCCACTTATCCGGTTTTGGGTCATGGTGGCAGCAAGGTTGTCCAGATGTCTCCCTCTCTCTCTCTCCAGGGTTTTCCAGCCACTTCTGGGGGATCCCAGTGCATCCCCAGACTAGATGGGTTAAAGTGTATAATCTCTTCAGTGGATTCTAACTCTACCAGCTGGATGTGTTCAGGAGCCATGCTGGTCAGATACTCAAACCATCTCAACTAAAAGCAGCAGCTCTACTTCTTGGTGTCTGAACTACATGCATTATCGCTGAAGCAGCGCCCGGCTACCGTACAGGGGGAACACATTTCAGCTGCTTGTACTCTCAATCGTATTCTTTCATCACTACTCCAAAGCTTTTGGCCAGGGGTAAGTGTGGGGATGGAGAGTTCAGATTCTTAAGCTCCCACTTCACAACTATTTGGTACAATGTCTTGAAGGTGCTGCATCAATTTGTGTAAAACACCATTTTACCCTCACTCCAATAAGACCCCAAGATACTTAACGTGCATTACTGCGGGTTTAGGTGTTTTAAAAATACATACATTGCCTGGAAATATCCACTTAAATAGAAAATGCAGCTTGGTTAATGATGGTCTTAAAAACAGCTTTTTTTCCCTACAAACCTGCCAAATTACATAAAGTAATGAGTTGTGATGAGTCTGAATAGGTATAATTTAATTAGTTGGCCTTTTTTGTTAGTTTAACTTTGCATTTCACTGTTTGCTGTTATTAGGGGAAATTCTATGTGTTTTACAAACCCGAGCCAGTTTACCTGTTTAGCTGAAAGGGGAATGGGACTATGTTATCTTTCATGCCTGCAGTAGCTCGGTGTAGTAAGTGAAAAGACTGGACTTCACTGCTTTCTCCCCTGATCCGTGTGAGTTGCTAGTCGCATTTATACATAGTAGGCTCATAATTCTAAGGGTACTGTTGGTCTATATATTACTTTCACTGTGGTGAACATGAAATAAGCATTGTGATCCATATCCCTAATGTGGGTGACTGTGGTACAGGAAGGTAGAGCGGTTGTCCACCAATCTCACAGTTGTTGGTTCAATCCCCGGCTCCTCCAGTCACATGTTGAAGTGTCCTTGAGCGAGACACTGAACCCCAACTTAGTGGGGTGATTGTGAATGTGTGAATAACAAGCAGCATAAAGTGCTTTGAGTGCCAATAGGTAGAAAAGTGCTTTATAAGTGCAGAACATTTCATGTAACAAAAAGTGTTAGCTGTATTATTAAAAATCTAGTTTCTACATTATGATTCGGCGTGGTTGTTAACCTGCAAACCTCACTTTAGCCTCCTCCACGTTGGGCAGCACTCCCAACCCTAAGGGGAACAACCCACCATTTTCTGGCAAGGAACCATGGCGTCAGACTCAGTTGTCCACCTCATGGGGCAGGATATGCTGTTTCACTGAGTTACTGCCTACGTAGGCCACATCACAGCTGGCATTTTACTCCTAAATGGGAACTAAAGCATTTTATGCATTTTGCATGCTCCAAATCTATTTTGCCACATTTTACAGGCTTGTAACACAGTGATTGTGTATTGCTCTCTGGGCATTTCAAAAACGCAGGGATCTATAACTCAATTCAGTGGCTGAATGCCTCCTGTGTTGACACTGTGCACCAGAGCTGCTGCTGCTGCACTGCTAACATGTTACTCAGATTATATGTTCTGTGTGGATGCAATGTTAGACTGTGGTGATCATTTCTTTATATTGTAAGGGTGAATTATCCTAATTTCATGCAACTGAATCTGGAGAAACAAGGCTTGTGCATCAGTTTTCTTTGGTTTAGGCGAAGAATTGTTGACTTTATACTTTATGCGGCCCTGAGACAGGTCATTGTCATTTCTGTATCAGGGCACTTAACAATCTGATGGAAGATGAGATTGACACTCTCCAGCTGACATAAAAGCCCAGAGATCATATCAGCTGTGTGAGAATGTGAAGTTGAGCTTGTTTATTATGAGCAAGTGTGCTCACATGCAGAGTTCACAGACGCAAGACATGGATCCGACACACCACCATCTTCTCTCATTTTTCACAGTTCAGAAGGTCACAAGCTCTAAGGCAAGTGGCATTTATTTCATTAAGTGCTGTGCAGCTCCAAGCTCACCAGGGGCAGTCGTCTGAGTGGTGGGTCAGCACGTTTGGTCAGGGGTATGTGGCAGCTGGATGAGGCAGTTCTCTTTCCCATTACAAGTTAAATTTGATGCAAGGTCATGTGCTGCTCTGTTAACACGTCCATGTGAGAGACACTCACTGACAATACGGGCGACTGTGGCGCAGGAAGGTAGAGCGGTTGTCCACCAATCTCACAGTTGTTGGTTCAATCCCCGGCTCCTCCGGTCATATGTCGAAGTGTCCTTGAGCAAGACACTGAACCCCAACTTAGCTGCTCCCGGTGAGTGTTGGCCAGCTGCATAGCAGCTCCCCCATCGGTGTATGAATGTGTGTGTGATTGTGAGTGTGAATGGGTGAATAAGAAGCAGTGTAAAGCGCTTTGAGTGCCAATAGGTAGAAAAGCGCTATATAAGTGCAGACCATTTACCAATACAATTATTAATGAGCATTTGCTAAATATGATAAACTCAGCTTTGCAACATACATGTTTTGGACAGGGCACAACCATCAGTGTCAACAGATATAACCTTGACTTGGATCAGTTTTACAGTTCCCCACTTACTTACTTACTGTAGATATTTGAATGTACAATGAGCTGCAATCATGTAAATCATGGGTTTAGTCATTGATTTCTAATTACCAACAGAAGAGCTGAATAAGAGATACTCATCCACCTGTGAACTCACATTGAACATGCAAGATGTGGCATTATTGTTACTCTTTCTAAAATGGATTTACATATGTTGTGTGGTGCCCATCAACGTCTGGCAAAATCTGAACATATTTTTTGTTTTTTTACGAGCGATCCACACCAACAAAATTTGCCCAAATACAAGTCCCTCGTACATCCACATTCCAATGACTAGAAACAAAAAACCAAAAAAAAAGACACAATAAATAAGACAAAATAAAACATCACACATGAAGAACTGCAGTTTACCACATTACATTATACAATGCACAATGCAATAAATGTGCACCTGTAAATCTCATAACCAGCCATGTACTGTTCTCTCTCTCAACCTCCTATTTTCTGTTCAATCCTTAGCAACAAGCTTTCCAGGATAAACAGCTGTATGAATGTGCTATGTGCTGGCAGATTAATACTGAGGTGGATACAAGGAAGAAGAAGAAAAATGTATCTAACAAAAGTGAACACTTCATACAAACTGGATGTTGCACTGCACAATTAGAGTTTTTGGGCAGACAAAGAGCCAAACCAATGTCATGTCACTAAATGTCATGAGGATTCATGCTTTTGGGCATCATAGTTTGTTAAAAAATATTTAGGCAATCCATTCATTTTTCAGTCTGAGGTGTTGGACCAATTGTTATAGCCATCAATAGAGTTACTCCACAAGTGTGGCAAAAAGGGCCCAAAGGTCTGTAGTGCAATGCTTTTGTGGGTGTTATGAATGACTGGTAAATTCTGTTCTGAGTTAGTGTATTTAGGTCTTGAATTAACCTTTAGTTGGTCTTCTCTGAGTGATTCTGAGCCCTTTGATAAGCACAGGCCCAGATCTTCTTTGTACCAAATTCCATTCCACTTGTGATTTGAAATAAATCCAGAAATAGGATTTTGGCTGCTTGCATGCCGCTAATGTCCATGCCAGCTGAATGAGGAGCATTGGAATGCTCTGATGCCACGGAGGATCACTTGAGTCCCTCCACTGGATGAGTTGGGGTTGTGTTTGGTGGTGACAGTGGATGGAGGCGGGGTCGCCTTTATTGCAGGTCGGCAGTCTGGCAGCTGTCCATCTCTGCAGCCAAACTTGTGTTTCAATTCCAAACCCCTTCACTTCTGCCTCCACCTTACCTCCTCTTTCTGCTGTGTGCCCTCCAGCCAGACCTCTATCCTCCCCCAGGACCTTATGTGCCTGTCCAGCCTTGCTGCAGGCTGGGCACAGCGACAAAATCATAGCAGGGCCTTTGGCTAGAGAGCTGGCACAATCTAGCTCCCAGCAGACCACAGCAGACTGTAGCAGGTCTTAAATCCAGCTGCTATGAGAAAGAAGCAAAGGCACAGGCAGGGCAGTGACTGAATTGAGAGTGTGATACATAAAAAGTCTAAACTATAAACAGGACAACATAAGAAGAAAAGATTTGCAGAGCCACCAGCCATAACAAACATTTAAAGGAGTAATTTCTCACACTAGGAGCATTTTCAAATTTTCCTCACTGAACAGGTTGGACCCAGCACTGTGAAGTGCATGACCATCCTCCCACTCTGCTCTACTGTGACTATCTGGGATCAGCAGAGGGAGGGTTGTTTGAAACTCAGCTCAGGTCCTCTCAATTAGAGGTGGGGAGGTTCTGTATGTGAAGATGGCTTCTGGGTAAAGATAACACCTTTGCTATAGGAACAATTTTTATCCCCAACTTTCATTCTGCAACATAATTTACAGCCGCTACTCTTTTACTTCTTGTTCCTTAATATGTGTGATTTTCCATATTATTTTAAGATCTCGTCTCAAGAGCTTCTCTGGAAACCTTATTTTAACTTTGTCACAAGTCAACACAATCATTTTCAGATGACATTTGAGCTCATCATCCATGACATTTAAAATGTTAAGCTGTTCAGTTCTGCTGCAAAGATGCTATGTACTAGTTTTCAGCCTTAATGAATTATGCAATAGGGCATGTAACACCAACACAGAGGAAAAAACTGTAGGAACTTTGAATGAAGAATTGACATTGTAATATCGCAGGAGTTAAGCTGTGTAGGCACTGGAGATATTACTACTCAGCCCAAGAGCCATTTGAAATCAGCCAATATGAAGATGAACAGCAGACTTGTTGGAACCAGGGCTGGAGAAGAATTATTAAGTCATGACATTCAAACTTGTCAATAAAATTCTTGCCCAACTAAAACTCAGACATTCTGGCTAAATACCTGAAAAAGAAACTTCATCACAAAGTAAAAATCAGATATTCTACACTGCCCAAACTTGCTTTGACCAGAAGTGATCGACGTAGGTACAAACCCTTCTATGAGCCACAAAAACCCAAGGCTTTTGCTGGACCAGTGACGGGAAAAAAAAATTACAGCCTCGGGAAACGTACTCTGAAGAATGTAGACATGATCGACCAATGTGACTATTACAGTTGTACCATACTACTCCTGTGGCCTGTGACCACGACACAGTGCTGGGGATAAAGCATGATGCACTGTTCTGGACAAGCTTTCACAACAGCCGATATCTTGTATATATAAGAAGTTTTTTTAAGCATGACACGACTTGGACATCCTAACCCAACTCAACACCGTCACTAAAGACATCCTTAGGGCAAGGGATTCCACAGCCCATTTAAGTATTTAAGTATAGGCGTAGTGCGTCGCAGAATACCTAGCGGGGTGGGCTGGGCAGTCATCGGAAAAAGACATGATTCATTTTCAATACGTGTGGATTGGTTTATAGCAATAAAAAGTGCACTGAATAATATTGATGTAATCTTAAATGCATAAACTTTGTATGAATGTTGCTTTAATAAGGATAAATATCTAAATAGACATGTTTTTATAAGCTTGTATGAAAGATTATGTACATATGTATTTTGTATGGGTGATATGAATGTAGACATTTCGTATTATCTCTTTATCAGACCAGCATTTGACTCAACATACTAAGTAAGTAGTGTAAGTTAGTTGTGTGCAATAAAGTGGTGTAGCCAACTGATTGCTATACATATGTTAGTGGATGTGTAAACATATTGTTATGTATAATGTATAGTAAAAGTAAATTGTTTGCATATTAGCAATGAAAGGTTTAGTCAAAAAAAAATAAGTTATAGCTGCTAAAGCGGATCTACAAAACACTGTGTGTACATTTTGGTCTAATCTGTCTATAGGATATTGTTACAGAAATCTTGAGGTTCGTTCAGATGCAGTTTTGTGAACCTCCATTGTGCTTTAATGTTCTTTTTAGACAGAAGAGGTTTTCTACTAACAACTCTTCCAAACAAACTGTAGTTGTTCAGTCTTCTAATTGTGTTGTCATGGACTTTTAATATTAACATTTAATGTACTCAGTGAAGCCTGTAGGCTCTGAGATGAAGCTCTTGTTTTTATTTTTGTACTTCTCTGAGCATTGCATGGTTTTACAATGAGGTGAATGTGCTGGGACATCCACTCCTGGGAAGATTGGAAACTATCTTGAATGTTTTCCACTTGTGAATAATCTTTAATAATCTGTACAATGTTAAATTGACAAATGTTTAGAATTGTTTTTTAGCCAATTTCAGAATGATGTGCAGCATCATTTGCCTGCCTAAGAACATTGCTTATTTCTTTCCCCCATGGCACTGTGTTAAACACATCTGAATGCTCCCGACGACAATTTGTACATTTACATTTACATTTAGTCATTTAGCAGACGCTTTTATCCAAAGCGACTTACAAATGAGGTACAAGGCAGCAAAAATCTAAGTCAAGGAGAAAACATCAAAGCAAAGTCCCATCAGAAAAGTGTTCACTCATGGGATGCAACTGCAAGAAAGAGCAGAAAAGTTTTTTTTGTTTGTTTGTTTTTTTTTATTTAAGTGCATTTTTGCTTGGACATGAATAAACTTTTAAAACTAGAAAACGGGTTTAACACTGGGTGTATGGTGAGGGAGTCTTAATAACCATCCGGTATATGCTGATGATTTAGCAGTCTTGACCTCTAAAGCAGGGATACAACAGTATCTTAAATTTGATGACCATTACTTTTTACAGCATTTTGCACACCAAGCCCACAGTTGACCATCAGTATCAACCCCATATTGTGTAACCTCTACTGTCTTTACAGTAGGTTAGTAGCTTTTCATGCTCATAATGTCAGTTTTAGATGGCAGTTTCTCTTGAAATGTACAATGTCTGATAAAGTGTACTTAAAGTCAATCCACAAAAGAAAATCAGAGAGAGGCAGACTGGCAGCAACAGGTGACAGGTTGCTACTTCACTTATATGTCAGTTACGAATAGACAAAACCAGGGTACAGCTGCAGAATATAGAATGTATTTGCAATAAATAGGACTTTCTTGAGCTTATACTGGAAGTACTTCCCAGTGTACCTGAGCCCCTTGAACACTTTCTTTAGGGGGGACAACACAGCAGCAGAAACCTTGACTTGGCTGATCCTGATGGTGCACTGTCCAATGAATAAGGTTCAGCTGTACATATATGGAATGTACAAGTTTAAAATAATAAATAGTTTAAATACTACAACATTCAGGAGGCACTGTTGCTATTACCATGGGGAAGAAGCCAGACCAAGGGTCAAGGAAGGTTGTGAATTCCAAAGGTCTTTTGGATTTTTCCATACTGTAGTTGAGGTGCAGTCATGCTGAGCCATGCTGTAAATGTCCAGTAGCTGTAGATCCACAATGATATAAGGGTGATTATTCTTCCACTGCAATGGACAGCAAGGTGAAGTTGTTTAACGTGATGAGGTAAAGGTAGAAATACAAGTTATAAATGAAAGTAGGAGCCTGTCACCTTCACCCCTGTTTTGACTCCATCTGGCTCTTACTGTTTTAACAATTACTGCTTGTTCCTGTTGACCAAACAGCACAGAGTAAGTCATTTCTTTAGAACTGGACCTCGATCTTTATTCAGTAATACTAGAACTAACCAGAATTATTGTATTTCCTGTAACTTTTAAAAAAAAAACTCTCAATAAAACATTGATGTACTTTTATATTGTGTCTGTGTGTGTTTGTGAGCAAACAAGGACACATTTACATAAAGTACAGCACATAGTATTTAGCTCCCAAGGGAATAAATTGTGTCCAACGTCTCAAGAGGCAAAATCAAACCTAAAGTCTTCAGAGACATGGGTGAATATGTTTGTAGTGCGTGTAAAAGTATGCGTTTGTATATGTGCACATTGCAGAACTTTATTCCGGTTTAAGGTTTGCATCCACTTACACTGGAAATGAAGCAGATACAAACTTAACCCTAAACCTTACATAATAATAATAATGTACACTCAGCTAATGCAAATGTTTCTTTATTATCACAAGTAAATATAATGGTGATTATAATAGTGCAAAAGTTTGCATTGCCCTTGATCAATTACTTTTAAAATTAGCTTTAATTTCTGATGAAATTATATTTGACTAGGTAAAAGTGCATTGAATAATATTTATTTTTTGCCATTTCAAAGAAGATTTATCTTTAATCAAAGATTAATCAAAGAAGATCCTCCATCGCTCCAGATAACTTCTGTGGTAATTCAAATTACCACAGGTGGACTCCAATCCAAATCTACACCCATCTCAAGAATAATAAAAGCAGATAAGATCTAATCACTTTTCTAAACAAATTTCAGTCTGTTGTTTTTTGTAATGAGTGTAATATTCTAAGTGAATAAAGTGAAGGACTGTGAATACTGTTTACAAACTACTGTACTTTGCAACTGCTAAGCGATGTTGCTATAAATGTCAATATAGGTTCAGCCAAGCCTGGAACCAGAAGCTCCACTACCCTCACGATTTATTTTTCCCCTTTTCCCTTTCAGCTCCCACTCCTGAACTAAAAAAAGAAAAAAGTAATCCTTCAGTGTAGAAAAGATGTCAGCCTGTCAGTCTGGACACGAACTCCAAACTCACCTCTTCCTCCACCCATAAAAAATTAGCCCAAGGTCAAGGTTTAAAGAGTTTAATCATCCAATTTACCTGGACTGTGAAAATGGGGCGAGAACAAACAGGCTGATTAGCCCCGTGCATGAGTTGAACGTTTCCTCTCTTCCCATAATCCAGCGGGGCGATGAAATAAACCCCTTCTGATCAGTGACAACTGAGTGACAGCTGGCAGACTGTACAATCTTGTACGTAAGCGTGCGTGTATGCCCAACTTTATAAAGGTACATATTCTTTTTCAGTACACGCACACACACAATTTTTCCAAGCCCGAAGCAACCTCCAAGGTAAAGAATTATGGTTTTATACACGTTTTGCCACAAAACGAGGGCAGATGTGATGTGTAATTTTCCCTCATCAGATTTCCACACAGGCCTCAGCCAACAAGGAGTAATTTGTTGCACTCTCCTTAGCCGTCACCACAAGGAGGAAACGTCAACTTGGCCCATCAAAACTAATCCCGGCAAATCAAACAGACTTCCAGCTGACCATTCCTAACTGCCCTCACACCTCCTCCCCCTCCCCATCAACAGGCCAATCACTTGTGTAAACCTGCTTAAGATAATTGAATGTTTTTCTTTGACATTCATCCATGACATTTCTCAACTGCTGACAGGAAACATTCCTCTTTTCCCATCATGCATGGTGTCAGAGACTGGCTTGATGTTGATTAAAAGAGCTGATTATGGCTATAGTAAAATTACCTTCCGATCTGGGAATCTCATCTGGGTATTACAAGATTAGTAATGTAATAATTAAAAAGTAAAAATTAAAAAATTAAAAAAATTAAAAATAATAAAAAAGTAATGATTCTATCAATAATGGTGATCTCAACATTTCCCTGCAGACGCTTTTAACGTGAGCAACATGGAATTTAATGAGGAGCAGAGATTCCAAAGGTGACAATCAACAAGTCATATGGGGAAACTGGGGTTTATGAGAGTTTGGGTTTTATTTTTACGGCTCTGGGTATCGGCTGCACAAGCAGTTAAAGGATCAGACAGGTTCAAAAGCCAAGTGCTGTGTCTAATTTATTTGGAGGACAAAATGAGGGCAAAGCATAAAATTACTATCCAATCTGTGTATTGTAAAAATCCATCTCATTTTATACACCTTATTCTGCTATTAAGTTTAACTGACTGGTTGCAACAGTCACATGCATGTATGCTTGTCCTGTGGCTGATTAGCGACATTGGGTTAGGTCTTTAAATCTGATCTTCTACTGATTATCAACTTAACACATTTGTTACCATTAGGTTGGACTACTGTAATTCCCTACTTTCAGGATGCCCCAGTAACTCCCTAAAGAGCCTGCAATTAATCCAAAATGCTGCAGCAAGAGTGCTGACTGGAACTAGCAAGAGAGATCATATTTCACCTTCACTAGCTTCTCTCCATTGGCTTCCCATTAAATCTAGAATAGAATTTAAAACCCTGCTTCTTACATATAAAGCTCTGAATGGTCAGGCTCCATCATATATAGAAGACCTCATAGCACCATATCATCCCAGTAGACCACTTTGATCTCAGAATGCAGGCCTACTTGTGGTTCCCAGAATTTCCAAAGGTAGAATGGGAGGTAGAGCCTTTAGCTATCAAGCTCCTCTCTTGTGGAACCAGCTCCCAGTTCGGATTCGGGAAACAGACACCCTCTCTACTTTTGAGTCTAGGCTTAAAACCTACCACTTTAATAAAGCATATAGTTAGTTATAGTTATGCTGCCATAGGCTTAGACTGCTGGGGGACCCACCCCCCAATGCACTGAGCTCCTTTCCTCCTCTTGACCCTCTCTCCTCTCCTCTCACCCCACAATTGTCACAAATGTAGACTTTTGTGTGTTTTTTACCATAGTTGTCTTTGTCCTTCTTGGTCCCCCTCTCTCTGTCCCTTTCTGCAGGTATCCCCAGCTTTGAAGCTGTGTGTCTTCCAGCGCGCAGCTACTGTTCCTACCAATCTGCCCGATGTTTTGTTGTTGCTTTTTGTTTCTCTGTTCTTTTCTCTCTTCACTTTCCACTCACCCCAACCGGTCGAGGCAGATGGTCGTCCACCCTGAACCTGGTTCTGCTGGAGGTTTCTTTCGTTAAAGGGAGTTTTTCCTCTCCACTGTTGTCTAGGGTTTGCTCATGGGGGAATTGTTGGGTTCTCTTTATACATCTTTATATTCTTGATTTTATTCTGTAAAGTTCCTTAAGATTACTTTTTTGTGAATTGGCATTATAGAAATAAAGTTGAATTGAATTGAACATGTTTACATGTGTATAAATAATTGAAAAATTAACTAATACTTTCTAATACAGTTTTCTTTTCTGAGCTCAGTCATGTTTTCATCTAAATTTAGGGAAAATTTTGAATACAAAATAAAATCCAAAAAATGCTACTAAATGAACATTTTTACCTGTTGTCAGGAGTTTGGTGCATTGTGACAATAATTTTTGGCTGTATTGCCTCTGCAGAGGTCATTAAACCACTGCAGAAAAAACAGGCAAACAAAAAAGATATTAAGTCAACCAGTCAGCAAGGGCACTATTAAAAAGAAATATAAAACATTATTATTTAATTTATTGTTGCTATTTCTCAGGAGAACGTCTATTGTTGAAATTTAAAAAGAATCCACAAGGTGGTGGAGTGAATAGTGCAGCCACCTCACAAGTAGAAGCTTGTGGGTTCACACCTGTGGCCTTTCTTTGTGGTGTTTGTATGTTCTCCCTTTGTTTGCGTGGGTTAGATTAATTGAAGACTTTAAAATTGCCTGTAAATTGCTGTTTGTCTGCATATTTCTCTGTGTGTTGACCCTGATGGATCCAGAAAAAAAAAATCGGCTATCACTTTATGGGCGGCCACAGCGGAATGTGAAGTTTTTACACCTGATGCCCTTTCTGCAGCAACCCTCCCATTTTATCAAGGCTCAGGACTGGCACCACGATGGCCCTTGGTGGCTTGGCAGTGCCACACCTGGTGGGGTTGGGATTAAAAATGTGGCTTTCTGCATCCCAACCAAATACTCAACAAAACAAACTAGGCAAATGTTTAGAGAAATTTAGGGAAAGGGTGTCACTGGATACTCAGAAACCCTTAAGCCTCCAATAAATGCACTTTGCAGTGTTATGGCCCTGACTCCAAAACCATAAAACTGTGGGGTCCCTTGCTACTGTATGAAAAAAGCTGATGGGGGGCGTGTATAGGCTTTTTAGAACGGGGCCCTTCAAAGTCTAGTATGATGAAGGTTGGTATTAAACAACTAATTAATGTTTAATGATGTACAGAAAGTTAAAAAACGTTATTCACAGCCAATGGCATCCATTTTATCCTATAGAGTGGTATTATTTTGGACTCAGTTTCACTGGATTAACAAAATCAGGCACAGTTTCTATCAAATGATTTTGGTTAGGCAGCAGATCTTACGGACTTGTTCTGACCTTTCTTATCCCAGTCATACCGTAACATGAAAACTTGTTTATGGACTGTTTTGATCTTCTCAGCTAGTTTAAAGCCTTTTCACAGTGGCTCATGGTTTATTAAGCTGACATGTCCTACAGTGATCTTAAGAAGGAACAAGGCATACATTTAATTTCTTGGTGCATGTTTAACCTTTTGCTGCTAGTGTTACAGCTTTGGCATTCAAATCAGACATGTGCTGTGTTGAAAGTGAAATAGAATAAGAAGGCAATGCGATTATGGCTGAAAGGGACTTCCATTTGGAACTGGGAAAGATATTGACATGTAAACAGCTCTTGAGAAACAAATTCACAGAGTGTATGAAATATATTCAAACAAACAGCAGTTACAATTCATTTTAGGTAGTGAAGTGGTGAACTCAGTATAGGGATGATAAAACAAAGACAGGTATACTTTATGAGCTGTTTAAGAGGGCACCATGTCTCCAGGACCCCAAACAATCACCAGGCATTCGACAGAAACAGGGTATCTATGTTATTAAGTAATGCACCAGGAATGTGCACTTGCACTTATTACAGTAATTGGCTGGAGTTTAACCGGTCTGCTTTTTTTGGCTGAACGACCTTGCATTTTTTGTTTGAACCCTCTACGTTGCACTATGGAGGGTATTGTGCCTGAACACAAGCTTTTTTCAACAGTTTTACCCCTGTTTAGGGAGCGCTGCTGTCAAAGCTTTTGAATTTTGTAAGATTTGCAAATCGCAGAGACGCTAAAAGCCTGAAATATGCAGGCACCCACACGCATGATGCCTCTAACAAGACACGCGACACAAAATGCTCCATGAAAGCTGTAAAATTACATGTTCTGTTTATATAATCTATTACTGTAGAGGATTTTGAGGTAAAACGTCAGCTTGAATAGCAATGCCGACGTGTCCATCGTAAGCAGTCATACAAAAGCCTTTCCTCACGGTGATCATTGTGGACAAAAGGACAAAAATCAAAAGGGTAAAATTAGACTGATGATTTGTGACTTCAATTAACCAGGCTGCTGGAGGTGTATTGTGACTGCGGGTTTTACTAAACCACAAAAAAAAAAAAAGATGAACAAAGAGAGAGCGAGAGGAGGGGGCGGCGGGATTCAAGCTGGCAAAAGCACAAATAATTGCCATTCAACCCACTGAGGTTTCACAGCACAGGTTAAGCATCAGTGTCTGACCTGACTCAACACCACTCAGTGGTTTAAAAACAGGATATGGCAGGCAGGGAAAATAAAAAATAAAAGGCTCACCATTGTCCTACTTTGGTCACAGAAAGCAGATGCTGAAAGTGATGGAGCCTGTAACCGCAGCTCTTCCCTTCTTTTAATTAAGGTGAGAAATTGAGTGCTAAAAGCAATTTGCAGCTTCAGCCTGTCTAGTCAGATCTGCGAGCTGAAATAGTGCCGCGTTTTCCGCCCTCCAACTCTTTTCTTTCTCTGTCTCACCTACTCAAAATCTTTTTTTTTTTTCCCCCCGTCGCTTCTTTTACACTTAGGCCTTGGAAAGCCTGCTTGGAAACAGTGCTAAAGATATTCAGCGAGGTGTCTCACGTTTTAATTAACTTTCTTTCTCCTCTCAAAGGTAGCAAAAAAAAAAAACAAGTTCTCCTGCTTTTGTATCCCACTGGCAATCGCAGTGTGATTCTTCTCAGATTCTGATGGGTTGGATGGCCACGTGAGTGCTGCTAAGTGGCAATCTTTGTTTTAAATGTACATGAATGTAGGCCCACCCCACCATCACCACCACCACCCCCACCTCAGCTCGATAGCTTTTATGGTTATTGCTCATTGATTGTAATAACTTTGGAAGCTTGGAGGATGCTGTCTGTGTGATTGAAATGCTTTGTCCGTCACAGATCAATGAACATTGGTATTCTGCTACGGATGATGCTTAGTATACTGTATCACTAACTGCACACGTACTGTCTGCCAGTACAGTTTGCAGTCTCTTTTTTTGCACAAGGGAATCTTTAACAATGAACTGCAGAGGAGAGAAATCTCAAAGATGTGAGACGGAGACGCAAAATATTAAATGTGAAAGGTTTTACCATCTGTTAACCATAAATGTCTACACCAAATTTAGTGCTAATTGATCCAATACATGTAGAATTCTTTTATGGTATAAGTGAAAAGTTTGACCTGCTTTTGGCAAGTCGTCCAATAGCTTTCAAGATGTTTTGTTCAAAGCCACAAGTATCAGTGCCGTGGGGGGACAAACGGGAAAGTCAAGGGGTCACCAAAAAGTCTAAAGGATTTGCCATCTGGATACCACAAATGTCTGCAGCAAATTTGGCACCAATCAGTGCAGTAGAGGCCGATGATATTTCACCGGATACATGAAAATCTTTGGCCTGCTGGTTTTACTAAATAGAAAGGCAGAGCATCACATTTGTAGTACAGCATAGTTTGATGGTCCATTCGGTAGCTGACAAGCGGTCGACATAATTCAATTCAATTCAATTCAATTCAACTTTATTTATATAGCGCCAATTCACAACAAAGTCATCTCAGGGCACTTTACAGAATAAAGTCAAGATTATAAAGATATATAAAGAGACATACAGACCAACCAACCGGTTGAGATTTAACAAACGTACATTCGTTACTCCAATGGAATGCAGTCTCAAAATCAAATATCATTGTGTTGCAAAACAGTTGTGTATTCTCATTCATGTCATTTTAAATAATTCATGGCAGAATGTGTTTTTATTTTTACATTTGTAGCCCAGGCTGTTTATGTTCCTTATACTCTTCTTTTGCTTTTTTCTTGCAAACAAAAAGCAAAAAATAGTAAAAAGACACTTCATGTTATAGTATGTCATAAATTATTTTTCTTCTATGCTACACAGAAGTGTCATTCAGGATGTCAGAGGTGCTATAAACAGTACAACGTTGTCATCGCACAGTGTCAGATAGCGAGGCTTCCTAAAGGGGGAAATTACGTCACTTTGAATGTCCTTTGACATCTTATATTGACGCCACCGGTATCCTTTGGTGCTACTATTGGAATGCCCAGGAATGCCTCTATTTGACGCCATGGTAACAAAGGCGTCTGAAATCAACATCTCTCGGTAGAGTCAAACCCGAGTCTCCTGTGGAAAAGTCCTGTTTCGTTCACCATGTTCACCTGTGTCGTTCACCATGTTCACCTGTGTCGTTCACCATGTTCACCTGTGTCGTTCACCATGTTCACCTGTGTCGTTCACCATGTTCACCTGTGTCGTTCACCATGTTCACCTGTGTCGTTCACCATGTTCACCTGTGTCGTTCACCATGTTCACCTGTGTCGTTCACCATTCACCACCCCGTTGACACTTTGTCACTTCATATAGCACGTGGTTGCTTTAGGTGTCAAATGTTGAAACGTCAGGGTTTCCATCGACAACATTGAAAGCTCTGAGCGTTGATCACGGATGTTCGCGGGTACCCTAAGTGTCAGCACGTCAGCCCACAAAGGGACTTGACAAAGCAACGCTTTTTGATGCCTTGGGAAAGAGAACAGGCGGTTTTATATATGTCAACAAGTCAGGTGATACTTTGTTTTAGTGGCCATATTGAATGTATTTCTCACTGGACTGCAGTTCCCATGTGATACAATGTGCTGCATTTGGCCTGTGGTTTATGTTTTTAGTTGTATTCATTTGAAGTAGGATGTTCCATGGCTGCTTTTCTGGTTTGCGAACCATTAGAGGTTACGCAGAAAGTTTATTAAGGAGGCAAACAGAATAGGGTGGACTCCTGCTCTTTCTAACTGATGTCACTCATCTGGATTGTGAAACCAGGCAGAGATATGTGGACAAATTCACTCAAATAGAGATTGATGACCTAAACTTTTTATCATTTCCTGGTATTTTTACTGACATTTTGAATTGAGAGCTATTAGAAGTAACGTTATGACTTATTTGCATCATTATCTCACATTAAACACATCTCCATACACAAATTAGGCTTTGATGCTCACAAAATTGGCAAAGCAGGATGGGTGACGGATATTCAGCAATGGTTAGTCCACATATAGTGCACATCAGTGATTGAATGTTGGGAAAATTTAATCAATGAAAAAAGACCTTTTTCTATCTTAGAGTTTTGTCTCTTAGTTCATGAAATGTGTATGATGAAAGACAGGGAGAGATGAATAAATAAAAAAAGCCGTAGGTATAGGTGAGAAAAAGAATTAACAGGGAAAACACTCTTACTGTCAAAGCGATGGTAGAAAAAAGCAGACTAGAAGTGCGGGGGACCAGTATGTGGATAAACTCAACTAGGATGAGTGGGGGTGTTGCAGTGTAGAAAGTGAGGATGGTGTCTGACTTAAAATGAGTGTGAAATGGAGGTAGGGGTTGAGGTGCAATACCGAGCAGTGTTCCCTGAACATCTCATTCTGCAGCTCCAGCAGCTTGTTGCAACTGTCAAGGACAATTTTGTTTCTTCCTAACATTCTCTTATCCTGTTGCGCTTTCAACACAGGCCACATGTATTAAACAAGCCATGTGAATCATTATCAAACTGTTTATATGTGGGCAGTCAGCCCCGCAATGTTTTTTTTTTCCTGCATTATCTCTACTCCATTGCTTCAAACAGATCTCTCCCTTCCTTCTCTGACCTGAAACATCAACCTTTTGTTGGGTATAGGTGGCACTCTTTTAAGCACATAGTGAAGAAGCACAATTCCTATTCCTTCCATGATCCGTGTAAACAAACATGGGTAGAATATTGTGAGCTTATTGTAAGAATATTGTAAGATGGTTAAGCTTCCCCCTGCAGTCAACAATCAAATGTTTGTTTACATCGACTGGGGTTGGGGGTTGGCAAAGATGGCAAGGTTGTCTGGCTCAGCAGGATAATTCAAGACACAGAATGAAATGAAAATAAAATGAAAAAAAGAAAACTTAGTGAAACGGCCTCCCGTTCTGACTCCTGCCTGTTGAAAGTGTTAATCCAGGGGTAGTGGGCTAAACAGGGAAAGCAAATACCCTTCACTCTTAATCCCTTATCCCTGACCTATCTGTGGAAACTGAGCTGTTGTGCTGTGCTGTTTGTTTGCCGTTTTGCTCCCTAGTAATAGTGCAAGCTTAGAGGACAAACAAAATGGAGGATGATGTGAGTGGATTGCCTTGCCTCTGTGGGCACCGGGAAACCACTGTTGTTTACTCAGCATAAACTCTGTGGTGGCTGCGGTGCTCCAAAGAAACTGTAGGATTTGTAAATTATCCTAAGGCATAAAGTGGTGTTGAGCATTTGTGAGCCTTTTAGAATTTTCCCCATTTCTGCATGAATATGACCTACAAAAAAATAAGAAAATCTTCACTGCAGTCCTACAACTACATAAAAAGGGAACAAATTACAGTTGTTTGACTTGGAAAATTGTTCAACCTTATCCAAATGTTTGTGTGGCTGAGTGCCTTCAGTATCTGTGTTTAGGTGTGAGCCACTTTTGCAGCAATACATTTAATTAAAAGTTTCCAGAAACTGTTCATCAGCCCTGCACATGGATTGAAGGGATTTTAGCTCATTCCTCTTAACACAACAGCTTTAATCAACGATGTCGGTTGGCCTCCTTTTTATTGGTCAAACCATTTAAAAGGGAAACTGAGATGTGAACCAAGCCTTATTTAAAGAAGAGAAATTTGGGTTGTCAACTGTCATATACAAATAGGGAACACTGTTACTGTCTGAAGCGGTTGAGCAATAAAGATCATACTAAAAGTAAAAAGTGTGGAATCGATATGACTGGAATTTTGACATTTTCCGGACTTTGTCTGGAGGGGGCTGTTTGCAGAACGCAAATCTCCAAGTGAGATGCTCCTGACATTATCCGGACTTTGTCTTTCGAGCCCCTTAGTCCAATGTATGCATGAGCTTGTGACGCACGCTGCTCGGTCTCATATTGTTGGGAGGATTAAAAGCGAGCGAGTGGGCGTGTTGATGAAATTTCTATCACTCAACTGCCACTGTAGTCGAGTGATAGAACAGTTTTTCCCAGCAGCCTAAGTTTTCTATTATGTTGTGCCTGCTGTATGTGCGCTGACCACATACTACCGAACAATTTCCAAGGGTGATTTCTCCGGAGTTCATATGTGAAACAGCCTTAAGAGATAAGAAGGAACGCCAGCAATATGTCAAGGAAAGTAAAGGTCTCTCTCACAGCTGCTAATGTCAGAAGAAGATTAAACATTAATGTCCATTGCAGGGTTGGAAGGGGGACGCCTCTACTCCCTAAAAATAAGACTGACTGTAGACAGTCAGTTTAAGGACATGTGGATAAGGCGGCTGGAAGAATATTCTGATGGCTTATAAGACCAAAGTAGAACTTTTTGTAAAACTATAAAACATGGTGTTGGCAGCATCATGGTTTCAGGCTGCTTTGCCGCCACTGGACCAGAAGAGATTACCAGCATTGAAGGAACAATGAGTTTGTAGCTGAAGTTGTACAAATTCTATAGGAACATTTCAAACTGTCCAACTATCCTCATGCAGTGAGACAACGTTCAGTCAGCTTAATCAACAGTGACCCTTAACATACAAGTCGCTCTACCTAAGATTGTTTAAAGATGAGGGTTTTGTTGAATTGTTGTGGACGGGTCTTACTCCTGACATTAATCCAACAGAACTGCTTTGGGGACATGTGAAGCAGGCAGTTAATGCAAAGAAGAAAACTAATGTGAATGAGATGAAGTTTCTCTGTAAGGAGGAATGGACAAAAATCCCTGTAAGCCAATGTGCAGGGATGATAAACAGTTACTAGTAAGGTTTAGACGACATGTCAGCAGGTTCTGAAAGTATGGATTTGCAGACCTTTTGCCACATACAATCTCTTTTTTTCTTACTGGGTTTTTTGGTTTGCCGGAAAGTCTGATGATGTTTAAAGTCCTATTTATGCAAAAAGACATAAGATTCTACCAAGTTAATACAGTTTCAATAACTATTGCATCTGGTGTTTGATGATGCAACATCCATTTGGCCCTTGGCACAGAGATGCCCCAATAAGATTAAGTAATACTTTTGCTGATACTTTTCTGCTTAATACTGCTACCTTTGCAAAATGAACCCACACATTACCACTGATTGCTGCATATTGGGAGTAGGTCCTCCATTATGTGAAAGCTCAAAGCCCAGCCTGCTGATTATGAGGACACTGAGCCCTGCAATCACCCTGGCACAGTAACAAAGAGAGGTGCTGTCTTCACATGTGGCCAAAGGTAACTGACATTACCAATTGTGCTGACCAATTAAAATTGAACATAAAAGCCTGCTCAAAAGGAGTTTTAACAGGGTTGTCTTCATGTAGGCGTGTGTTTGTTCAGCTTGATTAATTACTCCTGAAACAGCCTTTAAATGTTTTTTTTTTTTTTTTTTTTTTTATTAATCTGTTCTAGCTTGCTGTTGAATAAGCCAGTGCGGGCCTGTGAATCACAGCCACCAGCATAGCAAGGAATCCTCCTGTTATGGATGAGCTGCACAGACCTTACTCTGTATAATATCTGGTATAATAAAATAACCAGATATATGCAGCTTTCTAAACTAGTAGTTTGTATAGGTCACTAGTTACATGCACTCCCTACACCAATCCACATGATTTTAATAATTTCCATCACTCTGTCATCAAAGCCTTGGATAACGGCTGAGGATAAGCTCCACCTGGTTCATTAGAATGCCGTGAAAACATGCCGCATGCACTAAGGAAACTCTAAACCATCGGGAGGTCATCTTTATTTTATCTTGTTTTCCATCTCAGCTGGTTCTCTATTTGTTCCTCTCCTTCTAAGTACATGTTCTCATTATTCACATTGCCATGGGGATGCGTATACGTGTCTCTACTGTAAAACATATATAACAAGAGTCCTGGGCAGCCTGCCAAGGATGCATGCAGACAATAACTTTAGCTAAATGTCTGGGACAAACTGGGGAAGAATTGGGTTTGTTCGTTTGTAAAGAGCAGCTTGAGCCTGAAGGACGTGGAAAAATGGGTTATGACCAAAGGGTCAGTGGTCCAAATTGAAGCTGCAAGATTTAAGGTGAAGAAAGAAACTAGGTAACACTCACCTCAGCCTAAATTACCTGCAATGAAAGTACAACTTAGCAAGGCACTGATCCCTAACTGTTGTTGTGTAGGTGCTCAGTGGGTAACAAAATGCTGAATGAGAGGGAAAATCAGTTTGGATTGTGTCAAGGTCGTCCTGGATGTACTTGCTGGTGTAAAGAAAATGCAGTGTTGTTGGTCTGTGGATTTCCAGGTGCATGTTGAAGCCTTGTCTGCACTCAGTTCCCTGCTACACTTTCTTATGTTGTACCTACGCCCATGGCTCAGGGGTTAAGGTGCCACCACGAATTTCAACTTTTTTAGAATGACAAAAAATAAAAAATAAAAATACAATTCCTCTGTTATATCTTAAACGTTAACTGAATAAAATATATCAAATAATGGCAAAAAATATAACCATTGTGAAAGCTATGGTTACTATGTAACTATGATTCTAATAGTACTGTCTCAGGACTGTAAGGGATTACAATTCTGGTGACTGAGACATGACAATGGTTATCAGCAAAGCTAAGTTGATTTTAAAATAACTCATTTCTCTAGCTCACATGGTTAAGTTAACAGCAATTGCCTTCTACCATTTTCTCCCTTCTGTCATCCTGTTGATGTCTGTTTCCACAGCGCTGTAATGAAAATCATTGACACTTTTTTTACCCAAAAGAAACACTGTTAAATTAAATAAGTTTTTACTACTCTTACATTACCGCTAAGTGATAGAGGCATGCTGTCTCAAACACACGTGTGTGTGTGTGTGTGTGTGTGCACATGTCAGTTCCGAATATTATTTTCACTGAACCCCTGTGATTTGTAATAAACTAAAAACGATTACTAAATAAATAAATAAATAAATGCTCCCATGACATCATTGAGTTTAGGCTGCAATAATCCCCCCAAAATCTGCAGGAACAAAAATGATTATATCGCCCACAAAATTTCTATGTAAATGTAAACCCGCCCAAATTAAATTTAAAACTAGGCTCTTTAGTGTGTAGTATCCATTATATTCCACTTTAAACATGTTCTGTTATAGCTAACAATAAGTGGTGCTTTGAACACAGGGGCAGCAGAAACAAGCTGGGAACACAACACCAACATATCATCACAGTTTAAAATATGACAAACCTGTTAGCAAGCCGTTTCTTAGGATTCATTTGGTGTTTTTTTCCACCTGGTGAAGATTGATATTCACTCTTTTAAATCTGTTCTCCACCAGCTCCTGCAGGATGCTGGTAGTTCAGCTGCTAAATGTGGTACTGTGTATACCAGCTAGTCACAATATATCTATTTCTATTCAAAAAATAAAGCACGACTGAGCATGACTGTTAAAAAATTACCTAAAAGGCACCATAAAAATTTCAAAAAGGTAAGTGGAGGTGCTAATTCTCTATAGGCTCAGCATTACAATAATTCATATTTCTTATCGTTAGACTTGAATAGAATTTTGCTAGGAATTGAATTTGCTCCACTTCAGGGGCAACTTGAGCATGTATGACATTAACTCTGTGTGTTCTCTCCCGTAGTTGTCTTTGTCCTCCTCTGTCCCCCTCTCTCTGTCCCTTTCTGCAGGTGTCCCCAACTTTGAAGCTGTGTGTCTTCCAGCGTGCAGCTACTGTTCCTACCAATCTGCCCGATGTTTTGTTGTTGCTTTTGTTGCTCTTTTCTTTACTCTCTTCACTTTCCACTCACCCCAACCGGTCGAGGCAGTTGGTCGTCCACCCTGAGCCTGGTTCTGCTGGGGGTTTCTTCCGTTTAAGGGAGTTTTTCCTCTCCACCGTTGCCTATGGCTTGCTCGAGGGGGAATTGTTGGGTTCTCTATATACATCTTTATAACCTTGACTTTATTCTGTAAAGTGCCCTGAGATGACTTTGTTGTGAATTGGTGCTATATAAATAAAGTTGCATTGAATTGAATTGAAATTAGTAGCAGCAACGAAGACCAAGTGCTGTGTTGGTTTACATTCACTTTTGTCTGAGCTGACAAGTGCTACTTGAACACAACGCCAAGACAACAGCCAAGCAAACGGTATGAAGCTTGCACTTTATAACCATATCTGAAAGATAATATGTCTGGTCAGAAGTTATAAATTGCACTGCCATTGTTAATACCATGGCATGTTTTTCCGCATTAAGCCAATAATAGTGGTGTCTCTTGCTGATAGGACTGAAACAAGTGGACTCCAACTACGGTGCAGGACACACCACAAAAACTAGGCCAACAGACACTCAGTGATGGCCACGCCAACATTCAAACACTGGCTTAGCAAGCATAGTGTATGTTGGACCTAAGGTGACTCCATAGTACTACAAACATGATAGAACCCCATCTTAGGTGCCCCCACAAATTGCAAAGGAGCCACCATAATACAGTGAATACCCTAAACTGAAAGCAGCATTTTAACTTATGTTGTCCTGTTGTCCTTTGCTGAAATCAGGTGCCCTTTAGATGTTTTCACCCCTGCCCCTCAAGACAAGACTGAGTCTGCCACCGTCTGTAACCTTCAAAAGCTACCTCAGTCAAGACCAAAAAAAAAAATCTATCTGTACCAAGTAGATCCCAGGTGTAATACATGCAAAAGAGCATGCACACTCAGCAAACCTTTCTCTGCATAAATAAAGGTTGAATTACTTAATATAACCCTAGCTATTATTTCCTGTTCCTCTGAGGCCGGTTTGTCTTGTAGTGAAATTTGTCCTGTGTGGTTATGTACCAGATCCTTGATCAGTTCCTCACAAGTAATGCATTTTATAAATATCAGCGCTGGTGGTTGAGGCTATGGACATACATTATTAATACACATGACTTCAGTGGCTATTTTTGAATAATTGTACCCTTTTTTTTATCAATTCTCTGCACATTGTCTCCACAGTAGTCGCAGTGAAGGGCACCTTGGCAAGATGTACTATAGTTCATACAGTATGTGCATGAGTTTTTGCAGCCTCTAACAATAATAAACTGCACTTAAAACAATATGGAAATGCTTTTCTTACCTCAGGGTTACACACAACATTGGCACACGTGAAAAGAATAATCCTAGTGCTGCAAAATACGGAGAATTTGAAGTTTACAGTAATTGTACTACCTAAATCCACTGAGACTAACACATCCTGTGTTCAAATGATGTAAGATGAAATGTGATAGCCACGATAAAGCAGCTACAGTGCATAAGGTTTGGAGAAAAACATTCCTGGGTCGCCGTCAACTATTCACTAAATTAACATTTTCTTTTTGTGATCCCAGTGAATTTTCCCCAACATATTTTGTGGCTTGCTACTTGTTTGCAGTTGCTGTTATGAGATACCAGAGGGAGCTGAGTCATGATCACCACAAAAAGTTATTTGTTTCTGTCTCGGCAGTTTAATGCGATACATGCAGTACATGCCTGAACTTGTTAACTTCCAAGGACAAAGCAGAGGAGTTCTGCGAAGGAAAATCTTTAATTAACATTGCATTAGTTGCAGTAGGGACAGTAGACAAGAGCAATATTTTCCATCCAAGTGGCTAAAGGGCTGTAACAAATGTGGGGTGCTATTAAAATGCAATTCACTCCGTTTAATTGGCTCTAAATATTGTTGTCTGCCGTAAGGTCAGAGATAAAAAATCGCTTTCCAGGAGCAGGCAACACTCTTGTATGAGAATATAAAATTGCACAGTTGATAGTGATAAAAAGAAAGAACGTAAGGCTGTAAGTTACACACTTGAATCTGTTATCAGACAGACATTCTCTCATGTCTGATATGAATATGGTGCATTTAAGATAATTAGAGATTTCATCAGCACCGTTCAAGTTTAACTACATTACTTGAATTAGTAGAAGTGCCTTTGTGATTATATCATACAAAAGATCAACCACTTTTGGCTCGTCACCACAGCATGGCTTTTTTACACCCGATGCCCTTCCTGCCACAACCCTCCAATTTTATCCGGGCTCGGGACCAGTGTGGTCATTGTTGTCTGGGTGGGGCCGCATGGTGCAGTGGGATTCCATCCTGCAGCCTTCTGCATCCCAACCCGAAGCTCTACCCATTGAGCCACCTGGGCCCCTTGTGAGATCATACACTGAGCTGTAACCCGCTGGTCGCTTAAAGGGAAGCTGTTAGTCAGTAAACTCAAACTGTGGCAGCTTTTTTTTTCTGTTGTTTAAAGTGTATCGTGTAGTAAACTCACTCTCTGCTGCAGTTTCTGCTGGAATCAATACACTTCCTGTCACCGGTAGTGTGAATGCACTGTAAACAGTGGAAAAGTTCCACTGTGGATAATGTGGCACTAGGTTTAGCCAAGGAAGAGAAAGCATACTTTACAATAAAAAATACAGTACGTCTGGTTCTACTGATTGTTCCATTGTGAGTCCTTTGGGATGGTTTACAAAAAAAGGGTCTACAGGCACAGACCCAGAATCCTGAGAGATCACAGGGACCCTGGGCCAGAGTGTGAAGAAAGTGCTGGGAATTGTTGTTTGAAAGTCACAGTTAAAATACACAAAGTGATCATAAAAAAATGCAAAACAAAATGCGACTATAAAGAGACAACAAGAAAAACTAAAACGACCAAAAGGAGACACATGGCAATAAAAAGAAGAAGACTATGAACCCAAACAAGAAAACAACACAACTACTAAAGATGAGAAACTACAAAGAGATGCACAACAATGCCAAAGAGACAATAAAAAGCCACAGAGAGACAAATGATCGCAAAGAGACAAAAACGCTAGAAGGAGACAAATACGACAAGAAGCAGCTGAAAATGACACAAATTGACCATAAATACAATCACAAACCGTTGAAAGATGACCAACTGACCTATCTGTCAGCCTCAATACAGCTGTCTCTCTTTCAGCCCAGGGTTCCCAGGGGTGTGTGTGTGTGTTAGGGGAAGGGGGGGGGGGGGGGGGGGTAGCCTATACTGCATGTGTTTTAAATCTTCAGGGGAAAATTAACCATTAGATGCACTGCTAAAGACAACTTGAACAACCCTAACCCTGTTTATTCATTGCTGTTATTTCAGTTTAACCCAAACCACCATATTCTCCCTAACCCCAACCAACTTGTCTTAGTGCATAGCTGATTGTTGGGCTAAAAAGAAGCACTTTGTTGCTACTCAAATATTATTGTAACTGAGGTAAAACAGGTCACAGCTACTGACAGTCTGAAAACCTGGTGGAACTAATGGTTTTATCATTTTCACATTCACCAAATTATCCAGGGGACAAAAATTCTCTTCTACTGGCAATGTGCCAGGAACCCAACCCTGCTTTTATTTTAACCCCATTGTGTACTGCACCTGCAGCTAAGCCTCTTCTACCCATGACGTGCCCTGTGGCAGGGGTCCTGGTGCTTCTATCACACATGGATCAGTAAACACACATCACATAGTCTAACCCTTTCCTTTGGTGCTCCCATGTGCCTGCACAGTGCCTCCAGTGATCCAGTCAAGAACCTGCTCATAAGCATTTGGAGAAGACAGGAAACAACAAAAATTAGAAGCGCAAGCACCTTTTATGAAGGTGACAAATGTATGTGGTCTCCTGGACTTTCAGAGTTATTGATTAATCTCTTTTGTTCCTTCCTAACCCTCTGCACCTGCTCCTGCCTCCCTCTTGTCTCACTACTTACCATTTCTTGGCAAAATACAGAGGGAAAGTTTCTTGGTTGGTCTCGATGCTGTGAAAATGTCGCTCTGCGGGCTGTAAATAAAGAAGTATAGCTTTGACTCAGGGAGGCATTTGTTTTGCTGTATCCTGCTGCATTTTTGTGTCAATTTACACATTTCTTTGCCCGTATTAAAAATCAAAACCTAAACAAAAAGTGCCACACTCTGATTCACTAATTAGTCTTTTACACACACCCACATCTGAAAACACCCACCCATTACCCAAACACCCCCCCAAGTCTGCTCCAATTTGTCTTTTACTTTGTGAGCCCGTATAGAGTGCTTTCAATCATAACTCCAGTCAATACAAGTTTTGACACACCAGTAAAACAGAACAGGCCACTCTGGCGCCGTTCCTTCCCTCTGATGTAGGAGTTCAAATGTTTAGGTGAGGATTATATATTGCCCTGTGACAGTGGGAGGGAGAGACTTGTTAAAAAAGTGAGATTTTTATGTAAACTTATAAATTCTCAGTTGGATTTGTGGGATAACGCTTACTGAGACAAAAGGACCCGGTGAGGTCATATCCTCAGGAGAGCCTTCATACAAAAGAAATGTCAAGAGTCCAAATTCTCACCAGATGATGGATTTATGTAAATACTTCTTCATGTATGCACACTGTGGCAGAGGCATTCAGTGGTATTTGTTAGAGGGGCAAAGGCGTGTTGAGGTAGGATTTAGGCAGTTCCAAGAGCTTTGTATGGATGATTACACTAATATTACAGCATGTTTCAGTATCAGATGCACACATGAAACAAAGAAAAAAGCAAGCAGGGTGTTGCTTCACGACAACACAGAAATAGAATAGGTGTTGTGGTGTGTGTGGTAGCACGGTTTTACTGCAGACAGTTGCCACCCCTTTTCATTTGTAAATGGTCTTATGATCTTCTAAATGGTCTTCGTAAATGGATTATACAACAGCCAAAACTCAAAACTTAAAGAACTATTAATACGAGAGGGAAACAGCTCAGGGGCTATTTCAGGAGACCCTCCTATTGGTCATATGAGAATATTAGGGAGAAACTGTTATGATAATGTAGATTGGAGGACTTATTTAAAGGAAGGACAATACAGATCTGGAGAAGTTCACCCTCACATAAGTTGCTATGTCAGTGTATTGCTATATCACATGTTAAACAACATACTAGTTGCTAGCTCCCAAGACTAACAATCTAAGTGGAATTTTTTAGAATGATAAGGATTAGTTTGAAGCTCCAAATCACACTGAATTGATAAATGTATGCACAGTATATTTCCATTATGTCAACTGAAAACACCCATTACATTTGTGAGGCATATGAGTTTATTTGGGCCCAAAGATGCCAGGACACAGGATGAGCATGAGAGGACTTACTGGTAGAGGTGGCAGGTAAGGTGGCTGTTTAGGGGCTCGGTCATCTAGTTGGTAAGATTGTAAGCCGGAGGAAAGTGGTGAGTGACTCTACAGGAGCAGAGAGGTTACTGGTGACTAGTGGTGAAAGCAGGTGAAATAATCGAGGAGTCCAAACTAAATCTCATGAACTAAGATACTCAACAGTCCAGATATAACAGTCCAGTAATAAATATCATTCTAAGGGTCAAATCCTATATCTAAATCCAATGTCCAATATCCAAATCCAGGGCAGCACGGTGATGAAGTGGTTAGTGCTGGAGGTTGCAGGTTTGTGTACAAATAATTAGGTGGAAATGAGATGAGAGCATGGATTCCAAGAAGTGGAAAACAGGAAGTTGTGAAAAAAATGACTACAGCTGTGTCCAAAATCATCCCAGACTCACTATACAGTGTACTAAATAGTGTATTGACCATTTTGTAGTACTGTCTGAATGTTGTGTGAAAATCTGTCTACTAAATAGTGCAATCGAAGTAGCACTTAGAGGTTGGATACATAAATCAAACCCCAGTGGGAACTGCTGATACCCGGGGGTGACACAAAAGTAATATTCATGGATCATGTAGGTTAGGATGTGTATTTACAGTTCCACATGTTTTAATTTCTATAATGTACTACATGAACTCATTGTTACTTCTTTTGTCTATAGTGCTACAAAAAATACAAATCAAGACTCTCTAGTCGCTTCCTGTGCACCTCTCATGCACGACAACTATCTGTGATAATAGATGCAGTACGGCTTGGCCAGAAAAGCACCACCAAAAACTCAATTGTATCGGCTCAGGATTGCACATGAAATAAAATGTGCTTGTTGAGTTTGGCCACCACACTCTTTGGGCAGATTTGGACAGAAACATGTGGCCTGATATATACCCTAAAACCACTGGCAATAAATCATGTTGTCAAATAGGAAATTTTCCACTGACATGGCCTGTGTCCTAAACTGTGAGGATACCCAAATATCTGTCAAAGAAAAACATCCCATTTCATTTTAGTTGGACTTGAAGTGTGTTCCATTGCTCTGAGTGTGCTCTTGTCAGTCATCCCATTCCACACTAATCAGCCGTGGCAGTAATATCCCAGCAGATATAAATCGGAAATTATCAGCAATAGATTAGTCCATATCACTTTTTCATGGCAATATATAGAAATTGAATCTCTAAAACCATATCATCATGTTTCACACGCCAGCCTTGTACTTAGCTACTTTATCTTGGTTATCAGATGGCTCCCGTCTGACCTATTCGATCCCAGCTGGGACTGACGATACCAATTAGTCCTGGTGGCATTTCCCCACGAGTGACTTTGATCCAGCAGACAAAACTGTTCCAATGCTGGCCCTCCGTAGTGTCAGTCAGATTGGACAAGCAATTGGCAGATGCCTTGACTGGCTACTAACAGACTAACAGGAAGTCTGGGAGGAATCGGGTCCATCACAAGCCAGTTGGTACAGAGTGTATGTGTGTTCGTGTGTGAGGGAGTTACGCTCACATATAGAGAAGCCTGAATCTAGGATTAGAGAATTTATGAATTATGCAAATACACCGAAGTGCACCAACTGATTCTTGATAAAAATTGGAATCTTAGCATTTTTGTAGCCGTTAATATTTCAACAGCACACAGTACAGTAGAAATGCAAATATGCAATGTATAATAAAAATCCTTCCTGTCCCTTTCTACATGCTGGTGCTACATTTTCTTCAACTCCAACTAACGGTCCACCCATTAGCTGATGTCCACACTCTGGCCGGTCTCAATGTGTCCCAAATGTGTCTGGTTTTACAAGGAGTCAACAGTGATTACATTCAAATATGCATGGCCCATCTGGCAGGCAGCCAATGCTCTTATCATTCACCCATAACCTCCAAATGACAGCCATTAAACCGGACCATAAACACGGCACCGTCGCCTGTTGGTATAACCCTGATAAAGTCAAACAAAATAGCTGCATCCAAACACATAATTCACATAATTCCTCAAGTGTGTTAGATTTGTTGCTGCTCATGTTGAGAGTGCTCACTCACTAGGCTGGAATTAGAGCAAAGATAAAGACAATGGCAAAAGAAGTATTATCTCAAACATGTTCTTTGTTGCACAAGGGTCCACGAGAATCAACTTTTAGTTTTCCAATATCAGCCCAAAACTTGTTATCGGTATATATTACGAGTAAAAGGACAGTTACACATTTTTGCCTCAGCACTTTGTATTTGAAATAACTCAACGAAAAGACAAAGTGCTACAAACATATGTGATAAACAATATTTATTAATGATGTTTTGGCACAGACTCTGACTCTGATTATGGGGTGACTGAAGCAGATCTGAGACAGGTCGCAGCTTTAAATTTAAACAGATGTACAAAATGTAGTTTTTTTGGCTCAAAAGTAATTTGACACATGATGTCACACAAACTAAGTATATCTAATATCTCGTGGACAATCCTCCAGTCAATGACTTGGGGCCATTGGTATAAGTGGTCTCCCATCTTTCACTACAGTTTCCTTCAGCTCTCACCTGCTGTGGGGTCTCTCTGCCTTCAGTTTTGTCTTCAGCAAGATGAAGGTGATTCATTTAAATTGGAATCATCAGACTGATCCGACCAGTAAAGTAGATTCCACCTTCTCACTCTGAACTTCTGTGGTTTATGTTTCTTGTCTGAATCTGTCAGAATGCACCTACACCCCCTGACCCACACTTGAACACAAATTCACTTGTCTTTTTCTATCATTTTGATTCATCAGTCAATGAAAAAATGAACCCATTTTTAAAAGTGTGTTACCCTTTCAAAAGACACACTTTTGCATTGGCAGACTTTATTCATCAGTAAGCTACTTTTAACTCTTGTGCCTATTGATCTTCTATGCAATTACTGTATATACGCTGGAGTCAGCAGAAAGCTGGAGTAGTTGCTCTGATCATCTCATATTACACCAACTGTGCATGACAGTGAACAGGAACCAAAGGGCTCCTTGGACGTATCTGTAAAAACCAACAGGTTGGTCAAAGCATTAACATTTACCAACCTGGAGACAAAAAAGGGGTTTGTCTGGTGGTCTGTCTTCTCCTCATTGTACACAAGGAAACATATGCACCTATTTCCACCACACAAGACTGTACACAAGAATGAAGCTCAATGGGTTGTTTGTCATTTTCTAGTTTTCCCAGCTTTTAGAAAATGTGCCCTGCTGTTGCAATTTTTTCAAGGCGCAGTATAACTTTCTTTACTTGCATGGTCACCTGTAGACAAGCAAGCCTCAATCAAAATGTCACATCTTAGCTGTCACTGTGAGCTCTGGGGTGCACAAACTAATGTTGAAAATGAACCACAGCTGGCCAAGAAACAGTTTGTAGCACAGTGTAAAACGATATTACTTTAGAACAAAGTCTGAATAACAACAACAAAAAAACATTGACTTTCCAAAGACTTATGATCTGAGGTGTACATGTACATAAAAATGGTCAGTGCTTGTAGAGGCTCAGTAGAAATGTATAGGGACCCATTTCTAAATTGCAATTACAAAAAGGGGGTCGAGGGGTTGGTGAGAGAGACGTGTAGACTCCTTGACTTGGATGGACCGTGTCGAGCGAGCTAAGAGCTAGTGACATGGTACAAATCCCTTGGTCTAAAAACACTGGGCTTAAGACTCCCACAGGGGGTATTCATGGACATATCAGCTTTCCTGACACTTTTACAATGTAGGGATACAGATGTCTGGCCTGCAAAAGAAGAACATGTTGTCTGAAGGGGGGGGCAGTTTAGACTGGGCTCTTTACCCCTGACTCGTTGCAACAATCAGTCAGTCAGTTTTAATAAAACTCCCTGATGATTGGGCGGATTTCACTTTTGCAGTTTTTATCAGCCGAAAATGCATAGTTCCTTAATTATACACACGCAATATTTAACATTTTGACAATTACCAAATTTATCTTTGAGTGACAAAAAAACAAACATATAAATCAGTAGTGGTACTTTCAGAGACTGAGTCATTGTGCACATGCCTGCTAATAACTTGCACCATAATTTAGTGTTTGCTGCTATGAAAAACAAAAGACTAATGTTACAGCCAATGTTGTAGCAACTACATAAAATACCAGTAGTAGTTGTCACGATATGAAACACTGAATCTATATCATGTAGATTTTGGATGATACATAAGTGTATTTTGGCCTTTGTCTGTTTTTACACTGTGTTTTCATAGAAAATGCTTGAACTTAGTGACGTGCTTGAACATTTGGGTCCTTTTCTCTATGTTAACATAAATATGACCTTAACATGTTTACATTTGTAGGAAGGTCTTGACACTGGGAAACCTAATTAAACAAGCTTAAACAAATATATCTCTTTTGAAAAAATCTCAAACCTTTGTGAGTGACGAAAATGTTGCTGTTCTCCGCCTTTGCAAAAGTAACGTTTCCAGTAACAGTGTTGTCAACTGTCCACGTCGACTTGGAAGGATTGTAGTCAGTCCTTTGTTATAGAACAGGTTTGTCTGCCCCATGTCCTCCCACAGCATTTTATGCAATTAAAGTAAAGAGTTGACTCAGCCATTCTAAAAAAAATTAAATTTGTTCTGCTTTACATAACCATTATTTGGAAGACGTAGGTGTAGATTTTGAGAGCTTTATCCACCACTGGTAGAAGCTCCCTCCTTACAACTCATGCACATCATTGTTTTTCATGTTTTTCCGATAGAGAACTCATAACTATTGACAGTAGGGGGAACTGTAGCTGGAGGTAGAGCGGTTCCATTCCGGTCACATGTCAAAATGTCCTTGAGCAACCCCAAGTTAGTTTCCCCCGGTGAGTGTTGGCCAGCTGCATAGCAGCTCCCCCGTCGGTGTGTGGGTGCGAATGGGTGAATGAGAAGCAGTGTAAAGCGGATTGAGTACCAATAGGTAGAAAAGCACTATATAAGTGCAGAACATTTAATTAGTAGCTACTGCAAGAAAGGCCTTGAAATTTTTAGATGTAACGCTAAGGACACACCTTACTCTTTACCTGATCTTGGCTGATCAACTACCTGGGGATGGTAATAGTAATTTGGAATGTTTTCTATTTGTACATGATCCGCATGACAGTCCAAAGTCTGTTGTAACCCTTTCTAGCCTGTAGAGTCTCAGCATCTTTTCTGCTGATGTGTTCTACGAACCTATTGTCCCAATCTGACTGTGATAACAAAGTACAGTGAAAAATATTTAGAGAATTGTGTCAATATGTATACACGCGTTTTCTTTCCCCATGACAAAAATGTAATTTAGGAGCATATAGATTTATCTTCTTAAAAGAGCAACAGCTCATTTCCCGCTGTACTGTACTGGCATAAAACTCCAGAGGAAAAAGCAGAATGAGGATGCAAACTGCTGCCAGGAGAGATGGGGCATGACTAACGGACTGCAGACAGAAGAGAGGAAGAAAAGAGGGAATTCATAAATCAAAGTTGATGGTGGTGTGTAAGGAAGGTCCCCCCCCCCCCCCCCACACACACACTCCCCCACCCACATTGCCTCTCTCCCCTTATATTACTTTAATTGAAGTTGTTTAATAATTCTCAGACTATTTTGCCCTGAGCATGCGCTACTCATAAATCTCCACTTCTGTACACACAGTTAAGCTACACTTAACATTCTTCCCTGCTACTTAATCTTTCATCTTCTCATCTATCCCTCTCTGCCCCCTGTTCCCCTTGCCCCACCCCTCTCGCCTCACCCTGTCTCTATCTGTCTTTTATCCCTCAAGTCAATCTACTTTCAGTCTCATCTCCCTCTTCGTCTCTTTGTTTCTCACTCTGCCTGTCTGCTCTATCATTTTTTTCCTCTTTAATTACCAGTCTTGTCAAGATGTCCGCCACCTATTTGTTTGTCTCATCAAGTCATCTTTTCTAACTTTCTGGTGGAACACATGCCAGCTAGGAGTTACTGTGTGTTAAGCTTTCTTCTCCTATTTACCTGACGTCAGTGTGTGTTGAGTTGCTCTAAGGCCCTAGAAGCTGGCATACCTCTGCGTGCTGTGCGTGCAGGCTTTAAACGTGCGCTAAGGTGGAGGCCCATGATTCCCTGGACTCCCCCTCCCTCCCCACCCCAATGCCAAACCACAAGCAGACAGCTGCCAGGCTGTAGCTAATGACACAAGCAGCCAGTCTGCCCTTTTTCATTGTAATTTTCCACATGCTCCTGGTTCCACGCATACACTCACTAATCGTAAATGAATGTTAAACATAACATCCACTTACTGCACAACTAATTTGCATTAATTAGCAGATATGGGCATGTTTAGTAGGAAATGTAATGCCACCCAGAATCCAGTTGTTGTTGTAACTTTGATGTTGAAGTCGGTGCGCCTGCTGCCACAGTGCTGCTGCTTCAGGAGATGCTCCTGGACTTACGGTCTTTATCACCTCTATTTAAAGCACAGAAAGAATGATACTATATATTTCTGCATTTTTTATCCAGCAGTACAGCCAGTAATTTCAGGTACTCAGGTAGTTTCCTCAGCCACATATTTGAAAAACAAACAAAAATCCTCTTCTTACCAAGTAATTGGTATTTGTCATTGAGTGCTTGAAGTGTTGCTTTCTTAACAGATGTTCATGGTGATAGTTTAAATTATCTTGTTTTCACACAGTTCTTGTCTAGTCAAGTTGAACTGAACTCTGGTTTATTTCTTGGTGCGATTCATTAAGTCAGGTCTGAACACAGCAGTCACACTCAGGTGCAGACCAAAATAACTCCACAGGTCCATAAATGGAGGTGTTCTTAGTTCCGTCAGTTGTCTGTGATGAGATTGTGATCCAATCTCGAGCCGGTCCCAGAGAGTCCAGTGTGAAACTATCAGATGTACATGCAAGTGTAGATTTAGACATAGAAGTTTTCACTTATGTGTTACATGTGTAGGCATGACCCATGTATTTTCACACTTTAACTCAATTTTCTTGTGCTTTACACACAGTGATTGCATATTAGCTTGTTGGTATTTCCTAAAGATAGATGATGTACACTCAGCATTGTGCCTAAATGCTTTCACTGTAGACATGTAGAAAAGATAGATTTTCTTTTATGTTATAAATGCTCTGCACTTATACAGTGCTTTTCTACCTATTGGCACTCAAAGTGCTTTACACTGCTTCTCATTCACCCATTCGCACTCACAATCACACACTCACAATCACACACACACAATCACACTGTAATGAATGTTCATTATATTTAATATGTAATTGTTTTAGTTGGTATATGCATACGATATATTGTGGTCATATATACTGTGACATCCTTTAGCATACATAGAACTGTAAATCATCATCACATACACACTCCTCAGACTCAGTAGACAGTGCTAATGTGGGGAATTCAGCTCCATTGAGAAAATCAGTCGGGGCACTTACCTCAGCCCTCAGCACATGTCAGTTCTGGAGAAAAGCCAAGCTGTGTTTTGATCAGCATGCATACATTACATTACCCAGGACTCCATTAAGAGAAGGTGCACCTGCAAACACAGAGCAGCCTACAGACAGTTATGAAGAGGAGGAGGGCAGAGATCTCTGGTTAAGTTTAATTCAGAGGTAGATTGACGTGTGCATATGCACGTGTATATTGTGTTTCATGTGCATACTGCTGGACAAGAGATCGCAGTGACATCACATACCATGCTGAGTGGTCACGGACATTAAAGCTTCAAATGAGAATATTTTTAAAGAATTATTCAAATACTGTGACATTTTCATGTGAATAGAAAAGCCTTTTGGGGAAATCTCACATGCAGCAGCAGCAGCCATATCTGTCCTGTCAAGCTTTTCTTGAGTCACACCAGAAACCTCTACTTGTTCACTTACTGTGGGTGTGTCACGGTATTTTCTCTAATTCTCACATCTCTGTCACTGCTGAGAGCCCTGGTTGGAAACGTGGCTATGTGATGGATTTCCTAACAAAATCCACATTGTCTTTAATAAGCTGTAGCTTTACTAGGCCTAAGCCTAGCTCAGAGGCTGAAACCCAACATCCTGTGAAGGCTTCAGGGGAGTCAATTAGAGATGACAGCAATGGCCACATCTTGAAAGAAAATGAGGGAACAGCAGTGATTTCACTGCTTTAATTCAAAATGAATTGAACTAATAAGCAGCTAATTTTAAGACAAAACCGCTCACAAAGTGAATAACCTTTCACCTATTTGCACCTTTTTATCCTTGTGCCCCAGCAGGTGATATATCTTTATTAGGAGCAAAGATTTTTGTTCAACAGACAACATGAGACATGTAACTGAAATGCGGGTGAAACAAAACGAAGGTGTAGACTGAGAAAAGTGTGATTTAGACAGTGTGCACATGCCCACACAGAGGAGCGGGGCTCTCATTAGGCAAAATAAGTGACAAGTGACCCGTGTGGGTGGGCCGTTCAGAGGAATAGCCTTACGGCGAGTCACTGTTGGCAGATGTTTCCTCCCGTTTCCAAGCTTTATGCACCGCTAACTAACGGATGACGGCTTCATGTGCAATGTACATGAGAAAGGAATTCTCATCCAATCCTCAGCAAGAAGGTGAACAAGCGTGTTTCCAAATATTCTAAAAATGGAGCTTACACAAACGGAAGAGATCTGCTGTGCCAGACTTAGCTACTACTAATTTCCATGGCTACAGGTTTTTTGCATGGAAGACATTTTGACATGTTCCAGTAGGAAAAACACAGGTGTAAATAATAAAAATAATGACGGTTAAATTCCATTCAACTCCTCGAGTTTCAAGATCCCGTTATGAGTAACACATGTGCTTTCCCCTCTACGACAAGTTAAGATGTGTGATGTGAAAAAGGGTGTGTGCACTGTTGGCACGATATTGTTGCAAGTCAGTTTAATACACTAAAAGAAAATCATCAAGAGAGAAAGGAAAGATAGAGACTGAAGAGATGAAACAGCGGTGCACTTAGCATTTATTATTTACTGTTCTCTCTTGTATTGTTTACGCTGTTATATTGATGTATTTTTCTCTTCTCTGCACAATTTAATAAATTGCACCAACCAGTCACAACATTGTGTCAGCTGAGCATCTCCTCAGCCGTCAACAGATAAGGAAAAAAAATGGGACTTGAATTAGACACTTATTGGTCTTTGCATTTCAGATCAAATGTCAAGATGTTTTTAAAAAACAGCTTTTTTTTTTTTCTGCTCTTGAAGTGAAGCAGCTCATGGGCTTTGAGGAGGATAATCCATATCAAGCTGAGTGGGAGTCTCGACTCAAATGAGTCAGTTTTGAAAAGTCTGCATTCAGATCTAGTCATGGCCAGATGGTGATCAGCTGATAATGTGACAAAGACTGTTAGAGATCTGTTAATCTTCAGAGATGAATCACTGTCATCTGTTTTTCAAAATGTTTCCTGTAGAACCTCCCTCCTGTCTTCTTATCCCAATTTCTAATTTATGCTCGTTAAATACATTGAATTGCAATGAGAATATGCAGAAATGAGCCAAAATATTAAAACCACCTTATGATGGACAGGGAATCAATGCTGTCATCACCGACAGATTGTCCATGCTGACCTCTTTCCACCACTAGGTATTTTTAAAGTCGTGGCTGATCTGTTCATGATAGGATAAGATATCATCCATGAGCCTCTCTGTCAACAGAAGAAATCAGAGAGAAAATAAAAGGAAGCAATTGCAACCAGGAAATAAACTTTGATTTGAGGCTGAGTGTTATTTGAGTATGTACACCCACGTGTGTGAGGCTGACTTTGCCATGCAAACACGACCTTTAGCCCACACACTGACCTAACTAACCATAACATTGCTTCCTCCTCTTCCCATAATAAGCACTATAAATAAAGACTGTGTCCGTCTTATTCTGAAAAGGAACAACAGTGACCACACCTTCCCCTTCTCCTCCATGTAGAAATTCCACCAGGGGAAGAAATAGTTTAGAAGTTGTCTAGAGGCCAAATCTCTGGGAAGCTTCGCAGACTTTCAAATGCGTTGGGTTTGTTTCATCAACAAATTTCAAAATGTTTTACTGAAGAGTAGTTAGGAATTAAGGGGCAATAACAAAAAAGAATGGATAAAAATAGAGCAAAATGTGCTTCTCTTTTGGTCAATGATTCTGTATGTGCCATCTTGCTGACATCTGTTAAAAAAGCTTCACCTCGCCCCTCACTGCGAGGAAAAGCGCCCTGACTTGGAGTGCCATTTATCTTAAATATGTGGTGCTTGCATTAGGCCTTCACCTAAGGGGAAAAGTGTCAAGAATTGATGAATAAGTCACAGTACTCTTGCTTGAAGACCTCCTCCTGCACCTCTGCGTGGAGCAGTGCATTTAGTTCACACCTTGAACTAAAAACACCTCTGCCATTATTCTCTCAAGTAGTAGAGATGAAATGAAAAGAAGAAATGGACTCGGGAGCAGGACAGTGCTGCGAACCATAGCTCCCTTGCTGTGCTGAAGTATTCATCCGTCGGAAGTGGAGGTAAAATGGCCTCTCCATTCAAACGCCTGCACCCGAGGGTCTTTGTCCTCCATATTTTTCACACTTTTTTGCCTTAACAGAAAGGATTCCATTAAAATCGTCCTGTAAAAATTTCAGTCTTTTCCACTGCAAGGCGCCTTTCGTCTTTCTCTCACTTGAGCCCTATAATTACATAGTTTCAGATACTGTTCGCAGAATGCTTTAGCACTGCTGGATACCAGATGAAGGGCACTGGAAATGGACTCAGGGAAATTGATGGTTTTGGCTTGCTCAGTGACATAGTGTTTGTAATGTCTTTATTGAAACACTCATTTAATAACTCAACAATAATGTACATGCTCTCAGTAACTATAGAGACACAACAAGCCAAGTTGTATTGTGTGTGTTTGTGTAGTGTAGCGCAATCTAACAATAACCACAAGCAAAAGAGAAAATAAAATAAAACAGAATCAATGAATAAAAAACAATGCAGTGGAAAGTATTGGCAAATAATCAGAATACTTAAAAAAGACAGTGGGAAATATGTTATTGAAATAATTTGTAGTTATCAGCACTATCGGTATATAGGCTAGTTGGTCCCTGTTGCAGCTGCCAGTAGGCTGAGTATGTTGTTACAAAACTGTAATGGTTGCAATAGTAAATGCAAAGCAAGAATATATTTATGTTAAGCTAATATTAATCTTAGCCTATTATATCTAGTAAAATTATAACAGTATAAAAACATATTGACTCTTGTCACCAACTCAGGCTTTTTACTGGTAATAAGTCATATCACAGCTTGACTGATGATGCTTTTTTTTAATTAATCCTTACAGGAATTTGCAATATTGTGATCGCAACAATTCACTCAACCAAACCTCTGAATTTGCCTTAATCTTGCTATTTAAGGGCCTGTTGGACATGTGTTCACTGTCTTTGCACTGTGTCCTGTACAATCGCTGCTCCTGACTCCTGTTGGTGGTTTTTTTTTTTTTTTTTTTTGGCTAGTTTGTCATGTTGAATTGCCATCCAGTGATAGGCTAGCGATGGGTGTTAAATCAAATCAGTGGTACTAACAACACTAGTACAACTTATCAGACTGATCCTCGGTCAGAACTATAACCCCAATTCCAAAAAAAAGTTGGGAAGAAGTGGAAAACAGAAAGAAAAACAGAATGCTATGACTTGCAAATCTCATCAACCCATATTTGATTCACAATAGAACATGAACAACATATATGAAAAGACAGCCTGCACAAAGTAAAGATGGGCTCACAGACATCCTCATCATAAAAAATATTAAAGAGAATGATTTATAACCAGTAATGAAGCCATTAGTAACAACCGTCGCCCTTTGTTTAGGGAGTGCTGAAAAGAGAGAGAAGAAATAGCATCAGATACAGTGAGAGGAAAAAAATAAATGTCTCTAAAGAACAACTGCCAAAAAGTGATGAGAGACAAACAAATGAAAAAGCGAAATCTTGGAGTGAGAGTAGTGAGAATTGGCTAAATGTACCCATTTTCTTATCTTGTAATCTATCTGAGCTTTTAAAGCCATTTCTATTGTAGGCCCATCTCTCTGCACCCCACAGTCTGTCAGTCAGTGGCCAGTGCAGACAGTACGTGTCAGCAAAGCACTGAGAGCCAGGATCCTGTGTTCCCTTGGAACAGATGGGGAGGGGGGGTAGATAAAGCACACACACACACACACACACACACACACACGCAAACAAAAGCACTAACTCACACTGACCTCTCAACAGCCTGAAAGTTCCCCCTGTGTCAGGATTGATGCATGTGGCTGCATGGGAAACCAAACTGTTCAGGGTGTGTGTACAGTGTGTGCGTGCACTGTGTAGATGTGTAAAAGTTTCAGGCTTCGTTTGTCCCGGTGGGACTGCTTAGTAAATATGATGGTGTGTTTGAGCAATGCAAGTATTACACGGAGACCATCTTGTAGTTAATGAATTTCCTGAGTTTGAATTCTCGGAGGAAAATGGAATTTGCTGAAAACACATGTGCCCTGGAATAAAAATGAGAAGTCAGGGTTTCTGCAAATGGTCACATCCCGATTTAGCAAAGTAAAGGGTCTGCATTAAGTTTCACCCATTCGGGAGAAGTACAAATGACTTCAGTAGCGTCCAATAAGAAATAACCACTAAATACACTCACTGCAACTCTTTGATTTTAAACAGGGTGGCCAGAACATTAGAACCACCTCTTGTTGTAATGCACTCCAGTACAACTCCACTACCCACTTTGACCTCAATAATAAACAGAGAGTAGGATTATCACCTTTCTCACAGTTTCAATTTAAACCTTGATGCCAGAGCTGCTGTATTGGTTTGCATTGGTTTACCTAATAAAGATTATACTGTAAACCACATAGTTTTAGCATTGGGGATATTTGAGAGCCAAGCTGTTGCAACACATCTTTAGAGTAAATGCAAACTTTTGCGGTACGTACAGACATAAATCTTTGGGGCCGCAGAGAACACGCGACCCCCTACTCCTACTCTGATCCAGAAAAGAGTATAATGCATGAAAGAATAAAGAAATCTGTGAACCCTTAGACAAACAAACGTTCTGATGTTCATAAAATCCAGGTGAACAGACTCAGCTTTCAGCCTCTGAGTAGCAGTGCAGCTGTGGATGTTGGGCTGGATACATGAAGTCATCTAGTGCAGGGACAGTCAAACACTCCCTGTCTCCTACTTAGCTAGCGTTGAGACTAAACATAACACAAGGTGAAACTTTACTTCCAAGGGATAATCAGGCAACACCCGGTCATTTAGTGCAGAATGAACATACTGTGTGTAAACAGAGCAGAACAGATCATGTATCTTTAATTACTAAATCCATGCAATGGGGTCTATCGTAGTGAATGAGCAAATGTGCTCTGACAGAAGCAGTTTACAAAAACAGTCACCTCTTATAGTAAGAGAAGAACTGGGGGAACATTCCAAAGCACTGTATCACAGGTGGTAAATGGGCTGCACTTATAAAACTCTATTCGACCATATCAATACACAAAATGCTTTGCAATATTGCTTCTCACTCACCATTCCCACACACACACACACACACACAGAAACAGAGCTTGCCTGATCCACCAGCAACAACTTAGCGTACAGCGTTTTGCCCAAAGACAGGAGGAGGAGCTGGGGATCTAACCCGCAACCCTGTGACTGGTGGATGACTAGTCCACCTCCGCAAAACACCTTTGGAACGGTGTGGTAACAACAGAAATCAGAAAATAATTCCACTTCTACCCCTTTTCCAACAAAGCCAGTTTGAGAGCAGGTTTGAAGCCAGTCCATATATTTTGACAGCTGAAGAATCGTAAGCCAAGAAAACTGTGAAAAGAGAACACAACTGTTTGCTAATGAACAAACAAAAAATAAATGAATGGTGTGTTTGCTGTTTGTTCTGTTGTCCCCAGTTACCATATTATTCTACTTGCACATGCAGAATACGTGTGTAAGGGTTTGTGTTAACTAGTTCCTTGTTCCTTGTTCCTCCTGACATCAAAATGAAATCAATGCTTGATGTCTTTTTTTCCTCCAAGATGGAAAACAATTGTAAACATATTTCAGCTATTTGACTCCACAGATAACAACACGTCTTATCTACAGTCTTTGGTTACATTACAATAAAACTAGCATACTGTAGGTATCAAGTTGCACGCAAACGTCACTCATTGTCTGGTCTTGCAAAGGTAAAATGTAAGACAGACATTTGAAATCTTTTCCCCATTGTTGCATGTCAGTACTTCATTCTGTACAGAACCATGTCCAACCTGTTCCCAGACACTGCATCAGTGTGTCATCAATATTCAACATAAGCCATCCCTTATCTGATTGCTCCACTGAATCAGTTCCTTTCTTAAGCCTATTACTGGGAGCTTGAAGATGCATAGGATGATACCGGCATTCACCAAACAAGCACTCCGCATGCAGCATCACTTCAGCTGCTGATTACTTTCATTACAGGGGAGTAATTAGCACCTTAAGAGGAAAAGGTGGGTTCAGAGATTCAATCCCCAGGTGATTTTAAAGAGTTAGTTTAATCTCACCAGGGTTAGAATAAATTAAGAGATCTCACAGGGGAGGAAGTTCTTATCAGAGCTTATACATGCCACACATGTAAAAGCAGTTAGAACACAAATATGTCAAGAACACGATGAGGCTCGTTAACACTACATCTTCACTGCTACTTTTTCAGACGGCAAAGCGAGAAAGAGGTGTTGATTTTTAACACTGCTAAGTCAAAGGAGTTTCATGAGGCTTACATTACCTATGGTGTCACTGGTATTTTTTATTTTATTTTATTTTTTTTGAGTACAGACATTTGAGGGAAATTATCAGTTTTTATGCCTTATTTTTTTTTTTTTTTTTTTTCATCACTGCCATTCACTTGCAACAACAACTGATGTTGACCAGCAGTTAAGTACAGGGAGTTATATGCAACAGTGCAGCTTTATTCTAATTTAGCTAGTCTCACTAACTCCAACCGGCTCATTACATGTTTGCTCATAAACATTTGAAGCGTTTAGTCTGTATGTTCTCCATAACTGATAGCAGGCAGCCGTTCACAGATGAGTTTGCTGTCTCTGTGTTAGTAAGAGAAACACTATAATGTTAGTTAGCTTTTCTTTCACTGTTTCTCCATTGTGTGTGTGTGTGTTTAAGGTATACATAAAATTAATGCCATACAATAATTTAATAATAAACTTTATAGATTAGGTGGTGGGTGTCTGGTCCTTCTCAAATTCAAATTCCCAAACCCTTAGTCTTAAAGGACACCTTCACTCATATTCCATGGTGATCCTAGAGTCTATTGGGGCCCTAATTCACAGATTTTAAATGCTCTACTTTAACTATATACATATGTATAAAAAACTGCTATGTTTATGGTGTGGAAAATCCCAAAAAATACACTCCACACTACGCATGGCACAGTAATTTACTGTAATTCTCAATGGTGATTTATAATACAATTGTCCAATTTTCTTTGGATATAAATTTCCTAACTTTGCATTCATAGCTTGACACAGATTTCCTCAGTTTACCACAGAAAAAGTATTGTCTGAGTTAGCTGATTATTTGCAGCCTGCTAGCTAATTTAACAAGTTGACTTCTGGTGACTTCAGCTAATCTGCACACATCAGGTTGCTCTGCTTACTTTGTTAGCTAAGTTAACTCATGTCAAATGTCAAAGTAAACAAAAGAAACAATGACCGCGGTTACATGGACTTAAGTAGCCAGGTTACTGTCGGCTTTCTCGGGAAAGCTGATTTCTTAAGTGTCGGGGCGGCTGTAGCTCAGTTGGTAAAGGCAGTCGTCCATGGACCACAGGGTCAGTGGTTTGATCCCCACTCCCGGCTACACGTCGAAGTGTCGTTGGGTAAGACACTGAACCCCAAGTTGCTCCCGGTGGGTCAGGTGAGCACCTTGCATGGCAGCCACCGCCATCGGTGTGTGAGTGTGTGTGAGTGGGTGAATGGGAATCAACATTGTAAAGCGCGTTGGATAAAAGTGCTATATAAGCGACTATTTAACATTTACCATGTATACAGGAAAGCTGGTTTCCAAAATTGGGGTAGGAAATTAGGGAAACCAAAGGCAATAGGCAGTAAGCTGCATGCAGCCGAGTTAAAGAATGAATGAATGGAGAAGTCGTTAACGAGTTAACTGGGCAATGCTTTTTTAAAACAAAGCCTGCGTTATTTCTACAAAGGGTCTCCAACAAGTTTAAATAAGCCACTTTCAACTGATTTTTTTACATGCAGAGTGTTGTAGATCAGCTTCATGTGTCTTTCCTTTCTCTCCCCTGCACTGTCACTCTGCTGCAGAGAGAGAGAGAGAGAGAGCAGCTTTTTCCATCATTATACAGTGTAAATCTGTGCTAAAATAAGTTGTGTGGTTGGTCTTCTGCTGCATGTATACGTGGATTTCCCGTAACCAGGTTACTTAAGTGCCCGATTACCCGAGAAAGCTGATTTCTCTGATCACCCCAGTTACTGAAGTGAATATAAATGCAGTCAATGTGATACCAGTGCAAGTTTTGTTATTTAACTGTCTCTTCAACACAATTACAGCTGCACTAGCAGCATTTAGTTAACGGTATTTAGTTTATTGTATTTAATTATTATTATCTGCTCCACTTACCAGTATCTTCCTCTTTTTTCTTCTTATTTTTTTACTCCCAGAATTATAACTCCTCTTAATTTTCTTCAGCTGGTTTCTGTTGTCTTATTAGACCTGTTTGTTTTCACTGAGTCACGCGCTGTTTGTAATGGAGTGAGAGTCGGGGTCCTCTCAAGGAGGTCTGCGACGGGTAGTGTCATTGTTTAACTGTTTTCAGCCCTCGGGGGCCCCTACTGGCCTGGGTCCCCAAGCAGTTGCCTGCCTCGCCTGCTGGCACCGAGCGCCTCTGATGATATTGAACTTTGTGCAGGACATGTAAATGAAAACCATTAAACTTCCCTCTGACTTCCCAGCGTTAAAATATCGCTGAAAAATGCCTCTAGATGACATCACTTGGAGAAACCTTTAGTTCAGATTATGCCACCTTGTTCTTCACACCATACAGTTTGTAATCATGGTCAACCGGCTTTTCCACAGATCATCTGGACTTTTACAGCAAAAAGCAAAGAAGAATTTTATTATAGGGAAGTGAGAGGGAAGTTTAAAAGCATTATGTACTTTTACACTCAAAACTAAAGCCATAGTGAGAAATAGGTGACATTACCTTTTAATTAGCCCTTTAATTAGACACTGATTTGCACATTGCATGTAGTTAAGCTTAGTTGGCTTTATCTTACCACACCATGACAGCAGTTGAAGAGGACATTGATGGATTGGAAACTGGGACCTGTGTTAGCTACGAATACATCATTACAAGTTGTAATGATACTGCGGCCTAAGTGCATTTACTGGATTGCAGATTTTCTTTTAAGGTAAGAGCACCACATGTGACAGACAGTAGAATTGCCACAAGCTTCTCACATAAACCAGAGGCTCGTTTTCCCAGGGTCACGACAGAAAAGCACAGAGACTATGGGATATAATATACAATACTGCTGATGTTGATCAAAAATGGTAGAACAAATATTCACTGGTAATACAGATGTAAACATAAACAGCAACACAGTGAGTGAATGTCAGCTTTGTGTACTCTGGACAGGGAGGAATGCAAGACAGAAAAGTATGTTAAGCGAGTCAAGTTTCACTTTCAATAAACACCTTTGAAACCGTGCAGCATAAGTGAGCTCTGCTTTAGTACAAAGCGGTAAATATACAGACTAAGAACATATGGGCTGACATGCAGCCTACCCCTAAGCAGTCTGGATAGACTGGTTTAACACGTGACTTGGGATTTGTGGCGTTCATCCCTTCACAAACAGGCTCACAGATGTATGAGCAAAGGGTACATGTAATGCTCACACACGGAGTTACAGTGTTGTCATCTGTCCCAGTAACCTCCAGTAGAAGATTGCTGGGAAGAAGACAGGGGTTGGGGGGGGGGGGGGGGGGGGGGGGAGGAATGAGGAATGGGGAGGTGGAAAAGGGAGAGAATTACTAAAAAAAAAAAGAGCAGGGAGGAGGAGGAGGAGGGGAGCATGTTATGTTTCATTCACAGTATTATTGAATTTATGTCATGGTACATTTCTCAGCAGTTTACCTGAAACCAGTACTGCTGGATACACTGTAGGGTGTAACGCAGTTTAATTTTAGTCATAAATAAAAGAACGACAACGAAAATCTTTACTTTCTCACCTCTAATTCTTTCACCCACTTTATCCACTGTTGTCAAAGTACATTGTGTATATTATCTCACTAATGTCTGTGTAGTTTTTGGACACTGTGGCTACAATCACACCAGAAGCCTTTTGTCCTTAAGTCTAAATTGCTGTTTACATTATCATTTTGCAAAACAAAGCATCCACAACCAACTTTGGTTAGTGAATCCATACAGTGAGAACGCTGGGAAAGCAAAGTTTTATTTTGTAGGGATGTACTTTAAGTAATGTTTAAAGGAATATTTAGAGTTACTTAAAGATTTTTGGAGCATATTCCCCGTTTGGCTACTAGATAACAGTCTAATGCAGTCATACTTTAGCATGTAGAGGGTAACTGTGGTTCGTCAAAAGACTAGAAACAGGAAGTTGGCAGCAGGCGAGGCAGGCGTCTGCTTCGAGTGCCAGGCCATAAGGTGGCGCCTGAGGGCTGACGGACGTTAAACTATGCGTGTAAAGTTTGCAATGACCACCACCAGTCGCAGACCTCCCTCAGAGGACCCCTACTGTCACTCCATTGTAAATAGCAGTGTAAGCAAACAGGTCTGATGAAACAACCGAAAAGAAGGAGGGAAAAAAAAGCAAGATAGTGTTAAGTGGACCAGTGGAGATATTAACAATTAAATATAATAAATAGCGTTTGCTAAATGCTGCTAGTGTAGGTGTAATTGTGGTGAACAGACAGTTGAATAACAGAACTTCCACTGGTATCACCTTGTTTCTCTTATTTACTTTGACATTTAACATGAGTTAACTTGGCTAACTAAGTTAGCAGAGCAGAGAATGCGTCCAGCTTTGCTGGAGTCACCAGAAGTCAACTTGTTCGCTTAGCTAGCAGGCTGCAAATACTCAGCTAACTCAGACAATACTTTTTCTGCGGTAAACTGAGGAAAGTCAGGACAAAGCTAAGTGTGTCAAGCTATGAATGCTAAGTTATGAATTTTAGAAGCTATGAAAGTTGGAACTATAAATCACAACGGTGTATTACTGTGAATTATTTTGCTATGTGCAGTGAGGTGTGTATTGTACTGTATTGTATCTTCCATATCTTACGCATAGCAGTTTTATGATGCATACATGTTTGCCTAGGGCCCCAACAGACCCTCGGATTCCCACTGGGTTTAACTGTTTTTCCAATGAACAGTCATGAGAACACAACGCACGAAGCGGATGATTCAGAGATCTGGTGTTGATATTAAGAACTGGACATAGAACCAGGTTAATTTGGTTTTGAAGTTTTTTTTTATGCTCCCACGCTCTGACAACACCGAGTTGTTAACTGTTATCTTGAAAATTCGAGATCCTCGGTGGTATGATCCAGCCGTGTATGACAAATAGTGTAATTTACAGTGATTACACAGTCTGACATCACACTCAGTCCCACGCAAAAGAATTACAAAAATGAACTCCTCCAGATGGTCAGTCATGTCATGACCTTTGGACTTGTGTGCTTCTAAAAACACAAAAGGAGACAAACAATTGCCAAATCAAAACCAAAGTTTGACAGACTTTTAAGTCATTACAAACAACTGATTGGACAGCAGCACTTTGTCCACAGCTCAGAGAAAAAAGCTAAATCGTTAAAATGAAAGGCTAAAAGTGACGGTATTGATTATGATGTGTTTATTTCTCACACTGCCCGTGCGGTCGCTTTCTCGTCCAATAGCAACGGCTTAATCGCAGCTTTCACTCAGGCACTGTGCAAGTAATGGCCATGTTTGCCAATAGAGTACACAGCCAGTGTGGGTGGTTTAACGTAATATGGGTCAAACAGACCTCCAATTCAGTGGTACGGCCTCCAAGTTTTCTCTCTGTAACAAGCACACACAGATGGAGGCACACATTTTGAAACTTCCCAGTTTCTCTCGCTTTGACCTCAAACTCTTTGAATGTGTAACTGGTGCAGTTGTAGCTCCAACAGTCTTTGCTTCGCTATTGTGCACATTTGGAGATTTTGCAAATGCCGAGGGGTCACCGTACCCCTTCTTGCAAACACAGTTCTAATATCACACTAAAGGATATGTTTGTTTTATACTTTCTCGTTCAGCCTGGACAGATGAATTAGTGCCCCTGCAACATATTTCTCCTTCACGCCAGCCGACTACAGTAACCCTGTTGATTTCACTGTGAAGTTCAAACACACCACAAGCTGGAGACAGTAGTGCCAGGTTCAGCACAACAGGCAGCGCCTTTCATGTTGTGTTCACATGCATTGTTATTAGAAAAGCATTTATCATGGCATTTATTAAATGCTTTACTTTGCTAGTTACAGTTGTGCTCACATGGTGCATATCCTTCAATTAATTTGTGCTTAATTAAGCACTCACAAATTAAAACAAGGAAATTATTATTCCTACACATTAGCAGTAGCAGTAGATCATTTGAAAAGAAACTGGCTTAATGGGAACATGGCACTAGGTGGGAGGTTAGTAGTAATGAATGAGTCAACAATCAATAAGGAAATTCGAAAAAGTAAATATTGAAGAGCTACAGTTAAAAATGGAACAAACTAGGAAGGTGATGGAGCCCAGTCAAAACCCAAATTATGTAAATATTATAACATTTTGCATACATCACAGTTTGTAAACAGATGAACAAAGACATTCCATGTCTATACTACTACAACACCAAACTAATTCAGAAACTTTTCATAAACAGAAATGTTTTTTAACAATTGAATTGATGCCTAATAAAAGTCCAGGAGATGATGGTTGCCCTATTTTTATGCCAATGGTTATGTTTCATTCATTGCCGATTGTGCCTCAGGAGGTACAGTAGTCGTCGACCAACCCCGGGCCCCATAATGTCGAAGTGTCCTTGAGCAAAACACAGAACCCCAGGTTAGTTGCTGCAGGTGAGGGCCAGCTTCCCCATTGCTATGTGATTGTGAGTGTGAATGGGTGAATGAAAAGAAGTGTAAAGTGCTTTGCGTACTAATAAGGTTGAAAAATACTTTATAAGTGCAGTGCAATTTTTGTAGTAAAAGCAATAAACAAATACATTTTGGCAACATTTGGTATATTGTGTTTTTGCCCTAAAGTCCACTAGCCCTTTGAAATTATTAAAAGAAATCATATTGGACTAAATAATTACAACAGAATTAATGCAGTAACACAACACAACTTTAAGAAATGCTGATCATCCTAATCCTACAAGAAATCCATTCTTCATATATCCTGATAAATATTCCCATTTACCCAAAGGGGTTTTTGAAAAGGCCCCATTTCAGCATCTCAACACGAGAGGCTGGGCCAGACATGGCCTTTCAATTAGTCACTTAGCGACTTAGATACAGGTAGAGAGCCTACACTAGGTGGGGGTTAGTGTCTTGCTCAAGGACATGTTGACATGTAGCCAGATGGATCTGTGAATACGGTAGCAGCACACACGGTAGCAGCTTCTCTACCCACTGACCCCCTGCCACCCAATAAGTACACTACACATCACAATCAGAAAGTTGGGAGATTAAAGGAAAGCAAGCAGTGCAGTGGTGCTTTTCCCAGACTGCCACACTAGTTAAATTTAATATGAGTTGTGGTTTCTACAAGCTAATAAATGATTTACCCACATTAGTCCTTCTAGCATCCAAACCAGTTCAACAGGTGCTTACTGTAAACACAGTGTTCAAATGAGATCCTGAGTGCTGCTAAGTGTTAAGCAGTTACTGACACTCTTCGCGCCATTCAGTCTTCTAACAGTCCATTGTTCTCTGTCGAGTTTGAGTCACACTTTGGCAGTGACTTCAACATTACCAAGTGACAAGGTTGCCTGCATTTCCCTGCTCCCAGCAGCACCTGAGCAGCACAGCACGCCTGAATCAAAAGTCAACCTTTCAGTTTACAGCCCCCATGTGACAGAACTGGAGAGAGAACAATAGGGCGTGTATTGTGTGTACAATGCTCTTTTAATATGCTTTGACAAGGCGGAAGCAGTACAAGCAATGGCAAAGCATCGGACTCGTCACTCAGATCATTGTTGACGTGGCTTTGTAACTGCATTATTCCCACACTTGCTTCGATGACATGTTGATCATTGCAAAATAGCAGGAAGTAAATGTGTACATACCTGGATTTAGAGGGTTTTACAAAACATCCACAACCGACCTGAGGTCCAAGATGCCTGAGAGTTAACTTATGAGATGAGTCAGAAGCTTAGAACTAGTACCTGCCTGCATTTAAATATATTGGTATGATTCAGTCTCACATTTCTCTGCAATGTGTCACGTTGCTCTCCATAGTTTCTTCTCTTACAGACACATATTGTTAAAAGAATCAGAATCAATTTGCCCATTAGCTCACACTTGCTGACCTGTTGGAGAACATTCCACATTCATGTGACTGCAGACAGAACCTGGCTGAACATACCATAACCAAAAAGCATTTGCCTGTGTTTCCAGCACTGTGGCTGTATCAGATATTTCTAAAAGCACACAATGTGGTGTAACACCAGGATTATCTGCCTGCCACTGCCACTGTCCTGGTTTTAGAGGAAACACTCTTCCTATTGACAGTTTAGGATTATGAAGTGAAATGTGTGGTCATCACATGCTGTTTGACTTGGGACTTACTCATAATTTTATTGGTTAAAAGATTAAAAAAGCATAACTTTAGATAATATAGACATATTTGCATGATATTAATTTATGAAAAGCCACATGTGACTGCAGGCTAACCCCAGTGTACTGAGGTTGCAGTACACTGTAAAATATTAATATGATAGAATGCAATAATTTGCAAATCATTTGAAACATATATGTGATTGTAAATACATTGATTTAATGTAATTAATGCAAATTTTGCAAGTTTTTCCTTCTTTATTCGAAAATAGTTTGTTTTTTGTACAGTACAGGAGGAGAAGAGGGAGGCCGAGAAGGAGATTCATGGACACTGTGAAAGAGGACGTGTGAGAAGTTGGTGTGACAGCGGTAGACGAAGAGGACAGAGTGAGATGGAAATGGATGATCTGCCATGGCGACCCCTTAGGGGAGCAGCTAAAAGAAGAAGACGGTGTCACCTAGCAACATACTGCACATGCCAACCAAATACATACACGTGTCCCCAATTGTGTTGGCATCCATTTTTACACATTACCTCATGACTGTTGCAACAAAAGAATGAAAAGCGCCTGTGATAACTTTGCAATAGCTGCAAGATTTAAGATGCAGTATGTTGGCATCTTTCGAACTCACTCCTCTATTTCGTAGACTAGATAATTGCCACATGTAAAACTGTGATTTTCAGCATGAGATCATCTGGGCTCGACACATTTGCAACACGCTTGCATGTTTCCACCCCAGGCGAAATCATGCAGGAGGCCCTGTAGGGCTTGTAATTTGTCATTTGTGAGAGACGGTATTTTGTAGAATTTGACACTCATTTGCTTTTTTTGCATGTGAGGAATACTTGCAAATTAGTCCCCTGGATCATGTTTTATTGTCTCACCTAAAATCGTACCAACAAAAAAAAACACCCTCACACTTTAACGTTTAGTTTGCAGTAAACATATGCATGATCAGACTAACCCAGACTGCTGAAGCCTCAAATTAGCTTCAGCTGACCTTTAGTTTGCATGACAAAGACAAACAGTGACCAACACCTCATACACTGTCAATATCGGTGTATGAATACGGTTTCGAAAAGAAAAACACGACAAAAAATAGAACTTTGTGTCAAAGAAAATATCAGCAAGGAGGGACATTGACATCTCTATAATACTAGACATGCATATGGCATCTATTATCTACCAGCCTCTGAAAAACATTTCCCAGAGACTTTGAAATAGATGAGCTGAATACCGTACATGGATAAAAAAGTGTGTGTGTGTGAGAGTGTGTCCTGAAAGGCTATGCTATCCCTGCTGGTTTGTACTCCCACTATTTTGTGTGTGTAAAGTCCCTTAGTACTCCCATAGTCTGTTTAAAGTGGAAGTCACTGTGCTGGTCTTTTCGAAGAGTATACTAACTAAAACTGTTCACGGTCACGGTATGATGTTAACTGGAGAACTGGTCTGAAGCCAACGCTGAGTGACAACTTCCTGACATACTAACAAAGAAACAGTTTGTTTGTGAGTGGGAAGTCTGGGTTATGTGTGAAAAGAACTTCTCCGAAGTAGTGAAAATGAAATGATGAAATAGAAAGTTAATCATTAAAATCCCAGCGAGGTTTTAAATGAATGAATCTCAGTAAAACCATGTCCACTGAATAACATGCAGTCAGAATGTGCAACTTCACACGCTCTGTACAAACACACACACGCACACATTTTATTGCAGACATTCCAGTGAGATAAAGCGAAGCGTAAATGGAAAAATGAGGTGAGAGAACAAATCTAATATGCAACACCATGTACGTATCTATAAGTCAGGACACATAGCAAAGCATAGAAGTCAAAGGTCCATTATGTGTGTGCAATTTGTGAATATTATTATCATTATTATCTGACATCATACTTTTGAAATGTGGTTTCCCTGGTGTGTACCCCCAGATTTGCTTGTTTTATTGACAGTAACTAAAGGGTAATTTAGTGAGTAAATTAATGTGTATTATTCACAGTAAATAGTCAGAAATAAGGTTATTTGAGTGGTTCTGTGCATGATTTAACGCTTAACACGGCCTGCAGAAACCTTTTTATGAGGCACAAGTGAAAACAAATCTGGATTAGACTTGTGCATTCATGTTATCAGCAGCACCTCCATAGTTTTCTTAATACCTTGTTGACATTGTAAAAACGAATGTAGCCTTGTTTTCAATATTGTTGAATCCACTGTGGGCTACTTGTCTCAGAAACTCTGCAACTCGGAAAAAAATATTTTTTTGGTGCTGTCCTGTCCAGAGTGGACCCCAGCCCCTTCGATAGGCCGTTACAGGTGATGGATGAACTTGAACTAACAATGACATTGACACTATTAACATTTTAAGTGAGTCAGGCACAATCTGGCACAACAGTAGCCACATCATAGCTTGTTACACTATCTTTCACTAGCATAACATGACATGTTTAAGTAAAAAAGTGATCTTTAGATATGCTATAAATTGCTATAAATTATTTTTCATCATAAGGTTGACTAATATAGATGTGTTTATAACAATAAACAGACATTACTGGCAACACTTCTGCTGATGGGTCTAAATTATTTAAAGAATTTATAAAATAAAGAATTTGTTGGAAACCATTGATGTAATTAGACACCTAATTAGGAATTTGTTGTCTTATCTGTTGTGAGGCACCTGGTTGTAGATGCACATTGAGCAACATGCATCTTTTCAAAGCTAAATGGTCTTTATGATCCATAAAGTGATAATGATCCATGTCTAGCAGTTCAAATGAACAAGACAGGTTAGTGCCTGTATTTAGTCTCCAGAAACTGTTCACTAGTGTTTTTATCATTTATTTCAGTCATAATACTTTTAGGCAGCTCACTAGCAGAATGAGCCCTGTGATCTATCCTACTTGGCTACATGATGCAGGGAATGTGTGGACATTAAATGCGTACTGATGAAAGGTTTTTACAAACTCAGTGACTATAATGTCACCTTGCACATCATACACACATTCCCCACACCCCTAGTTGAAACTACAGTTCTGCATCCTCCTGTGCAATCGTGCTGAAAGCTTGTCACAATAAACCAATGTTGGCAAAAAGAGGCATTTCGTTCCACAACTCTAAATGAAATGTCAATTTCACTGTATGAAGAGGATTTGTCTCAGATAGAACAGCATGAGCAAATGTGCCTGTTGGTGGAAGGTGACGCGTTAGAGTGATCATCACACACTTATTCTGTCTGTCTGTTGCTCTGCTCGTTCACCTCTCCATCTTTTTGCATGTCTGTCTATCATCTCCTGCCGTAAATAAGCACCCAAACAACACAAGTAACTCCCCCTTCCCACCATACACATACAGATTGACACATACACACCCTGCTACACCACTATGCCTGCCAGGAGGACTTTGTTCTGTGATGTATACCATCACTCCACCCTATTATTACCTCTGACTGTAATAGGCACCTCTGTTCCCAATCAAGTTTTTACTTTCTGCAGGAGAAAGAAAACGGTTTTGCAGCAGACACATTTTGTTCCTCACACACAGACACACAGTAATGTCTGTCGGTGTCATCTACTTTGGCTGCTGGCCTAGATCACCCAGATTGTTCACGCAGCACTTTTACTGCTTATAAGGACTTGCAGCATTGCCAGAGTGCTGTCAGAAATGTTCAAACGGGCCCCCGTGTTGTTTATTGTCTGTTCCTGGATGGATGGTAGGTGGTCTGCCTGTAACCAGACTTCTGATCTTCAACATAGGTGCAGAGATGGAAGCAGATTGATAAGACATGGACTTGCAAAAAGGTAAGAAGAGGTTGAAAAGCGAATAAAATCAGACATATATTGATCTGTAATCTTCTTCATATGGCAGCTCCACGTACGAACTGCACAGAGCTCGCTTCTTTTTAACTCTGCCATCGTCTGCCCCTCTCCAGCACATCAAGGTGTTTTGATGTTGTTTGCATAAATCTGTGTCTTTCTGCAGGGTTAAGAGAGCGATCGTTAGATGATACTGTTTGACAATGTGCTCAGAAACGAAGAGACAACCTGAGCAGACTGAGGTAATCACCAGGGACAGGGAGGAAATGAGAGTCGAATCACCACCAACAGTTGTCCCTCTGTTATCTTCGTCACTTTGTGAACTCATTCTGCAGTACCTACACATAAAGTCATTTTTTTCTGCCATTTGAAACATCGTTGCTACAAACTGTTGTCCCACTTGAGTGAGACAAAGGGGGTCTATGTTTGAAACCCACCCTAACCTGGTTTTACTGAGTTTTATATGTGTAAATTAAAGAAACTCCTTTCACCGCTACATAGTCAATTTTAAATAAAAATATTAAAAAGATGCTGTCAATTAAAACCCACTATTGGGGCCTTCTTTTAATAGATGTAACAATATTTTATTATAATACATAGTTTATATCCTGTGTAGCAATATTTCATAATGCTTATTCTGTTGCTCTTCATTGCCTTTGCTGCATGTGCAACTATGGCATATACCAGAATTTTATGTTTAAAGTTATCAATGTCAATATGATAGAATACAATATGTTATGTTACAAAACCATATGAGTTCTCATCTGAAAATCACAGGGCTCCATCAAATAATAAATATTAAACACCAAAACAAAATCAACACTTACACCACCACCTAGAAACACACCAAATACACCAGGTAGAACGCACACAGCCCATCCTGATGTTGGTTGTACAAGAGTACAGATGATGTACGAAGGAACTCCTCTGCGTATTCCATTTGAACTGAGAGCCTCTAAAATGCAGAGGGCAGAAGTTGATGTTCTTGTCATAGATCATAGTTTGCATGTTAACGCATGTATAGGGGAAAATGTCATATTGAATAAGGTTTTCTTCTATAACAGAAACTGAGATTACTGCTATGACTGTTATATGCCATAAAAAAAGGACTCGGCCTTATTTTAATAGCACGTTGTGGTAAAACCTCTGTGCTATTTTTCAGATGATGTGATGGTTAATTATTGTCCTCTGAGAGAGTTTGGCTATTCATGATAACAATGGCTCAATAAATGGAGTAGAGCTGAAATGATTGTTCAGCTACCATTACAGCAACTAGTTATGGAATACAATGATGCGAAAAATGTAAATAACTACTGCTTTCAGCCTCTTCAATAGCATGTTGCGGTTTCATTAGCCTTCTGTGGTAACAACACGAATTTGTTCGGGCTGGGAACTGTTGGATCACCTTGGGTTTTGGGAAATTGCGAGAGGCTTTTTTCACAATGGTTTATATTGTAGGTTAAAAGCAAATAGATTAGTATAATAATTGTAATAATGTTTTACCAAAAACTCCTCCAACATCCAACATGTGCTCACATAGTATACATCATTTGTCCCGACCCTTTAATACGACCCACACAATTATTTGTTGTAAGAGCAACTCCAGACCAGCAGGCATCTGTTGGAACTTCACCCTCTTTGGCACCAGGCTCCAAAGTGGTGCCTGCCATAGCTTAGTATGGCACCAAAGTGATGGGTAGCGTAGCAAAGATGTGTGTCCTAAACAGTCAGAATTACCAGTGTGCAAACATAGCAGTTTGCTTCAGGCACTGAAACACATGGCTTAAAGTTACAGTATGTAACTTAAGCTGGTGCCAATAACATGAGACTCAGATCCAGTCCCCCCTGCTCTACTCAGACCTCCCTCTCCCTGGTCTGAACTACTTAAACTACTTTGCTTCTCTCTTTCCACTCATCACAATAAACACACTGGTCTTTGCTTTTCTCTGATTGGTCAGAGGGGCAAGTCTCGCTCAAATGCTTTTAGAAGCGAGTAACTCTGCACCGCTGCCTTTGGTGTTCAGTGAGTGTTTGTCACGGGAGGCTTCCACCACACCTCTTCACGTCAAGTGTCGAAGCATAGTTCTATCGACGAAATATGTGGAAGAAGTCAAAGACTGTAACTTTAAGTTTAGAAAAAAAGTTTGCGGGTAGGCCGAAAACTGCGGCTTTAAAATCAGGTTAACATTGAAACGTTTAGGGACGATAGGGTGTGCAGTGATTCATAACCCTCCCCCTTCAGCCTTCCTCATGTCGGGATCACCCGCCCCACCACCCCCAACCCCCGACACACACACACGTAGTCAATTGAAATATGCTGCATATGTGTAGGATGTCACACCACAGGACTCCTGAATGAGTGAAGAGAAAGAGCACAAATCTGCTCAGCATCTGTGATTACTCAGGCCAACTGAGCCGTCTGTGTGTTCCACTCGCCAGCAGAGACAGCTACCCCCAGACGCAGCCTGCGCTTCACTGTATGCAGTAATTATTAGAGTTAGCAAAGCTGTTGTCGTCATTATGCACAGACGCCCTGCAGAGAAGCCGCCGGTACCATACTTCAACTGAGCTGCAGTTTAAGACATTATGCGAACCCTCCACACTGTCTTCGAAGGCTGAGATAGAAAGAGCTAAATGCTGATGGTGGGAAATAGACAGTGAGAGCTGGAAAAGAGTCCTGTAAAATGTCTTTATGAGTTAGACACCCAGTCTTTAACGTTCCTTCCCTTTGGTTTTGTTTAAAGAGGAAGAATCAAGCCGCTGGGTGTCACAGTACTTTACTCTTACTTTTCAATTCAACGTATGTTAAACTGACATTTGTTTCTACAGATTGACAAAAATCTATCTTATACTGCAAGATTAGATATTTTGTCAGAAAGCACATTTTAAAACACTTATAAATCTCATAAAAACACTTTACACAGTTCACTCACTAGTCACTGTTTTCCCCTTGTGCTATCTTGAGCCACAATCAGAAAGAGGTTTCAGCTCAACATTTCCATAAATGCCCCAGAGCATGATTCAACGTTAACTTCTCAGTATTAGCACACAATACTGTGACCACAGCAAGTGCAATATCATTTTACGTGTGTCTCTGTTCCAAATAAATACGCTGGTTTCAGAACAACCTGGAATGACAGCGCTACGTTGGTCCACACACTGAAGGTGTTATAGGTTAATTTACTTCATGAGTATTGACTTGCTTATTCACACAAGGCCGTGACATAACGATGAATGAAAACCGGACATCCTGCTGAGTATGCTAGTATTTGGTGCAGTCTATTACTACTTCTGTGCATTTGGTTTATTTAGGTTACTGCAAAAAAGACCACCATTCGCTCATGCAGATTAAACAACACGACTAAATGAAAGAGAACCTTTGTGTAGACTTTCCAACTGGACTCTGCTTATCGAGACCAAGACGAGTGCCTTCTGATAGCAGAGAGCAGTATTAGCTACAATGTGCTGACGAGAATATGCCTGGTTGTGTAGACAGTTGCCATGCAGGCCAAAAAGTTAAGGCCAAGCTGAATGTCCACCTGATAAATCATTTAACCCTTAGGGTTAGGATTAACCCTGACTTAACCCTAACCCTCAGACCACTAAGGGTTAACTAGCACACTGTGGTGGCAGCTAAACACTACTACTATGTGTGCAACCCTGAAATCATGTGTTAGTCTGCTCTTCATGCCAAAGTGATTGACACAACAATGGCCTTTTTTTCTTTTTTCTTTTTTTTTGTTCCACTGACAAAAGCACCAACCGCCCTCAATTTCCAGGTTCCCACCACCCCTGCAGTCCAGGAGGCAGGAAGACAGGCGCACATGTCATAACACAGCATCACCAGGTCTCCGTCAATGGCTTTATAATGATCCTGAAAAGGAATCTGTTTGTTTATCCTCATGGAAACAATGTCAGTCATTCTCTGACTATGACAAATGACCTGCACATACCGCGGTGCAGCATTTCCACCCTAAATTGTTGGGATTTTTCACACCAATGCAAACACTAAATTGCTGGGTGGATCCGTGGATTTCTTTCTTTTTTTTTCTATAAACACATGAAAGATATTTTAATTGAAAGTGTTTGATTGCAGCTGTCTGGACCTGCATCTCTCTGGGTCTTACCGTCATTCCAATAAACTTTTTTGTTGCTGTCAGCCTGTCTGCCACGTTGGAGTGATATGGAAAGATGTGAGACAAAGACACACACTACATCCTGTCTCTGCGTCTTTCTGTTTTTCTGTTTTTCTCTCGAATGCTTGACATTTCTGCTTATCTGATATCAAACTAGCTAGCTCCTTCCCTTCTCAGCCTCCCTCCCATATAAAACTGATATTATTCTGTTCTCTCTGTGCTGTCAGGGGCAGTGGGTGTCATCACTACCTTAATGTTTTGTGACTGTCCCTTATCCCGTCTCTATCCTCCCACAAAACCATCCTGCTTGCACACACACTGACATACACATACAACTGCACACGCTCGCCTTTTTACCCCCACCTCATTCCTGGCAGCAGATTCTCTTCACACAAGGCCGTGACAGCATTGTTCTTCCCGGCCAGAAGAATAACCTGGCTCATCCTGTGGCCCCTGCAGCTCACTCTTTTATAACTTTGTTCTCTTTCAGGTGAAATATTTTCACACCAGCTCTGAGCCGGGATAGATAGAGACTCCGAGGGTGAGAGGTGACGAGTGTTTTCCGGCTTTCATGCAGCTCAGGCCAGAGCTGTGTCCGAGTGCAGCAGATAACAGGCTGCCCCAAGGACAACAGGTAAACATTCACATACACATTCAATGATGTATATGTGTGTGTGTGTGTGTGTGTGTGTGTGTGTGCAAATCTAAACATCAAAGGTCCATGCTGTGCATGTGTACAAGCTTACACTGTGTCTGAAACAAACAGGGTTATGGCAACAGTTTGTCCTGCATTAGTTTGTAGTTGGCAGCTGCCTGCAGTCAGATATACTACAATTACTGTCTACACACGCCACTCATACAAACAGTGTCTGAGGGAAAACTAAATGTTTACGCTGTGGCAAATCAAACCAATACAATATAGCAGAGTAGAGTAATTTCTGGTCATTTATTTGTGATGGACAATGGAGATGTGACATCCTTCCTAGGTGTAAGTGAATGCAAAAGCATGCGTCTTATGTCTGTGTGTTCATATTGAGTTATTGTGACTTGGAGAATGAGTATGATTTCTTAATTGCTTCCATTAGCTGCAGCTCCAACTGCTGACTGTGTTGTTCTGCAAGCCAAATCAGCGAGCACCTCTTCCTTTCATCACGCCAAGTATCTTTCCCTCATGTCTCACCCGCCCAACCCTGTCTCCAAAGAATTATCTTCATATGCAACTAAACTGCAAATGTGATTACAAGTTTGCTGGGGAATGTAATCTGTGGGTGGATTATGTCCAGATGCAGCATGTATTTTTAATGAATTAAGGCTCCATTTATTTAAGGATAGTGGCTGCACAAAGTGCACAACTGTCACACTGCAGATTTACATTTACATTTAGTCATTTAGCAGACGCTTTTATCCAAAGCGACTTACAAGTGAGGTACAAGGCAGCAAAAGCCAAGCAGATCTGGGTTTTTTTTAAAGGTGAATTTGTGTTTTTCATTATAATGCCAGACCACAATCTATATCTAACTCTAACCAAGTGCTGAGGTGCAGTCCATGTCAGAAATCCAAAAAGAAAAACATTGTGTTTTCGATACACCCACCAGAGGATCTCATAGGTCATAAATGAACAATTTCAACCGTTTAGTAACAATCATTCATGTTCTTTGTCTTTGGATTTTCTCTCAGAATCTATTATTAATCAATAAATAATATATATAATATATATATATATAATAAATTTGCAATGAGCAATGTCTACATAGTGAAGCATTAAGCAACTGAAGGGGCATATTTTTATTTTATTTTTTTATCTAAAAGAGAGCTTGATGTGTAATATGCCAACATAAAAGCTTAATCAGGTAAAAGATCACTGTTGTTAACCAGCTGACGGGGCGACTGTGGCGCAGGAAGGTGGAACGCTTTGAGTGCCAATAGGTAGAAAAGTGCTATATAAATGCAGAACATTTACCATTTACATAAAAAATTGTTCAGCTGAGAATAAAACGTATTTGAAGTAATGTGTTTTCTTTCATCATGCCGAAACCAAGACTTGATCCTGAATTACCTTACCATGCCTGAGTATATCTGTTGGAAGGTCATCCAGTCTAACCAGTTTTCAGTGCATTTTAAAGTTCAAAACAATACTGATCATAATGACAGACATTACCTCATGCATGCATTGTGATCCAAAGTGCTTTTGCAACTGTTGGATTTTCTGTTATGACTACAGTACTGCTCAGTATGTACTATTTATATCTGACTGGGACATCATTACAATATTACTCTGTCTTCTTATCATGTTCATCACTTAGACATGTAGGTGAGGACACACACAATCCAGCACACATGAGCGTTGTCTACCATCTTATTTTGACAGCGCATACCTGCAGATATGTAATGGTTATGTCTGAATGTGGAGGACAATGTCAACTGTCTTACTCACCGTCTGGTTATAGAAAAATACTGGGCGCAAAAGTGTTCTTCAAATGATTTATATATATTTTTTTGCAATTTGTTCCCATTTTCCTTTCAGGATACAGGAGTGCAGTAATATGATATTTCACTGGAAGTACAACAGTGTGTGTATTTTTTACACAAGAAACTAAACTCCATCAACTTGTGAATATACCAGTCAGGCACACTATTAAAACCACCAGGTGGCATTAAGGTTTGCCTAATCCTTGTGGTATCAAAGAAAAGATAATAACAGACAAGTGAATTGTTCACATGTAACTTTAATCTGCAACAACAAGTCTTCCCACAGGCAGCAGGAATCAGGACTAATAATCTAACAAGCTAATCATCTAAGCACTTAGTCTACTGTCTGGCTTTGATACAGGAATGAATCCAGCAAGTCCCAAAGGTCCTGAGCAGCCGCTTCAGCATTCTTCCACCTACAACTGCAGTTCATCATGTACAGGAAGTGTTAAGGGCAGTGATTCTGTACGAGAGCTGAAAGAGCACAGAGCTACTGCAAACCCTAAGGTCAAACTATATTAGTCAGTCACGACCCGCGCTGCTTAAATAAAGACATAACAGTACTCAGGTGGGTTTAAAACATTATTTGGTATTTGGATGACATACAGCATATGACTACTTCCTGGAGTCCGTATGTACAGTAGCAGTGTAAACCTGATTCACAATGAACGTGCAAAAACACTTGTTTATGAAAATAATAATAATAATAATAATAATAATAATAGTAGTAGTAGTATTAGTACTATTAATATTATTAGTAGTTGGAGCAGGTGGAGAAAAATTTAAAGAGGTGGAGGTCTGCTCTGAAAAACAGAGCAATGAAGCTCAGCCACAGTAAGACAGAATACATGTGTGTGAATGAGAGGGACCCAGGTGGAACAGTGAGGTAACAGGGAGCAGAGGTGAAGAAGGTGCAGGACTTTAAGTCTCTCTTTGGGATTGACAAGGATGGACAGGATCAGGAATGAGGACATCAGAGGGACAGTTCATGTTAGATGTTTTGGAGATAAAGTCAGAGAGGACAGATTGAGGTGGTTTGGACATGTTCAGAGGAGAAACTGTGAATATATCGGTAGAAGGATGCTGAGGTTGGAGCTGCCAGGCAGGAGGTCTAGAGGAAGACCAAAGAGGAGATTTATGGATGTAGTGAGAGAGGACATGAAGTTAGTTGGTGTGAGAGAAGAGGATGCAGAGGACAGAGTTAGATGGAGGCACATGATTCACTGTGGTGATGCCTAAAAGGAAACAACCCAAAGGAAAAGAAGAAGAAGTAGTAGTAGTAGAATTAGTAATACTATTAAGATAAGGACAGTTGTATCATAAAAAAATTGTTATAGTCAAGTCTGAATTAGGTTTTTGGCAGCTGAAAAGAAGAGAAGACAACTCATTTTTGAGATGATAGAATGCAAAGAGTTGCCATGCATCTAGGGTTGGGGAATATGTGGGGAATTAATACTGGAAATGGTTTGTCCACTTTTGACCAGCACTAGCTGTTTATCACTGAGCAACAATCTTAACTATGAATTCTAATTCCTAATGGCAGCGAGTGATCCAGACAACAGTATTCATCCAAAAACAATGGGATGGAAGTCATTCTTCCTGTTGCAGTTGCAAATAACTGTAAACTTTGACTCTTGGTGTTAGTTTAATGCCTCAGTTGGAAACAGAGGATGTTTGTGAAAAGGATAAAAAAGTCAAATAAAACAAAGTAATTGCTCTGATTTATTATTTCTCCTCATAATGTTAACGGAGGTAATCATTAAAACTCATAATTAGCACTGTTTCCAGTCATACTTTGGCTCAAACACTGACCCATTGCATTGGTTATATAACAGCAATTTTTATTCATTACTGTGTTGTATTTTTTGTCTTTGACGACTTAATCAAAGCTGGAAACCAGTGTGGCAGTACAGCAATTTTATTATAAACACACAAGAAAAAATTAAAAAACTACAAATAATCAGTTCTCATAGGTGTTTTTTCCTCATCAGTTAATGTTTTAGCTGCATTAGAAGCCATAATATTGCAGCCATGTTTCGGGATGACAAGTCCTTTATAAGCACACTCAGCTTCTTGTTACTCCCTGATCAGTCTTAGTAAATCACTAGGGAGACACTTAGTGTCTTAGTGAAATAGTGAAATACAACAGGGCGATGCTGCTTGTCTGACCGGCCCAGATTAAAGCGGAGGAGGGACAACTTTTCACACACACAAGTGAGTTAGCAAAGAGCGGTGGAAGAGAGCTTGACATCTAAATTACCCACAAAGCAGCTCAGATTAATCATTCATTCTTATGCAAGCCTGAACATGCTCTTTGACACACACGGACCGACACTGCTCTTCACATTAACACACACACACACACACACACAAGCATGAGCCACACCAACTTGCACACAGATAGTTGGGAAGCATATATGATGTTAATCCTCAAATGTTATGACTTTACTCAAATTCAAACTGTGCCACTTTTGTTGCATCGCTTTTGGCTCGACTCTGAAAGGAAGCAGCCCTGTAATCAGGAGGAACTTAAACACTTGTTCAACTGCTGTTTGACTTAGACTTAAGTATCTACATCAAACATCAGGTATCAGTCATGTAGCTGCAGGTATGTAGCTGGGTTGCAGTGGTTGTTAATAGCTCTCATCAGAAAGTACACACACACACACACAACACACAAACTCATGTAAATGCAATACAAACATACGGTTCAATTATCTGTTCTGTTAGAATGACTTTCACAAATAGCAAATATTCTACATAGCTTTTCTCTTTTTTCTGTTGCTTCCCCACTAGCTGCTCCTCCTACCTGAAACTACTGCAATGAAGCTAACAATTAAAGGAATGTAAGAAGTGGATTGATTTACTGGTTAGGGTAACATGGTATGACCCCCCTCGGTTCCTAGCAGGTATGGAAATAGACCTACAATAGGAGGGGAATGCAAATAGAGAAGAAAAAGGCAGCCTTCCCCATAACGATACGGCTGGTTAATTAACAAACTAGTTATCTTGTTAGCGTAACTGAGTTGCTCTCAGAACAATAGGTTGCCCACAAAGTGACTACTGTCTCATAACTGCTCCCATTCTATTCAGTTCTCTAGTTATTCAGAGGTCAGCTACATCAAATTTGCAGGTCAAAGTTCACCAAACGATGTTCCGATTTTTTTTTTTTTTGTCCTTCTGAGAAACTGATTACGATGATTTAGCTTAATGCTGTGGACGCAGGAATGAGCAGGATGACTCCCCGGGGAGTAGAGTTCAAACCAAAGATCAGAGAATCGTTTCCCTCAGGCTCATTCAAATGCACACTTCAGACTCTTTTACTCCAGAGTAGCTTCTATCCATCACTAGCTAGAGCATCGTAAAGGTCTAACACATCATGTTATTGTGGGTCATCCCACCTCTCCGGAGGATTAGTACGGCTCTGTTAGAGTGACCGTTGGGATCTTAATCACTTCCCTGATTTCACAGTTTTAAGGCCACTGTGCTCCCCAAAAATATATAGAGATTCAGAAATTTGCCTCATGCCCTTGCATCAATCTGTGCCTCACTCTAAAGCTCTATGTTGCTTTAATTTTGTGCTGACATGCAGCTTGAGGTGTGGGGTTTGGGACAGAACCAACCTGATCATAGTTATAACTTCTTGAATGCTCCTAATACTTAAGAAAAGAGAGGTTTAAACTTTGCTTTATAATATTCTTTTTTTGTACTTCAAACAATAATGGAACAAAACAGAAGGCAGCCCCATTTTTTTTTATCCTGCTAGGTGCTGCAGGCCTCCCATCTGTGTATTTATTCGTACGTTCAGCAAGATAATTAAATATAGATTTGTGTTCCATGACTATGAAATAAGTTATTTTGTCTGGAAAGTCTCATCATTATAATTTGAGGTAATGTCAGTCAAAAAGTAACAACGGTAGCATCTGTGGTTTCAGCTTGTTAACACTTGCTGTTGACCTGGCTTGTTTGATTGGAAATCACACCAACCCACACTTAAAACACATGCGAGCCATCAGTCAGCGGCTCGTTTCTGATGAGACGGAGCAGAGCCAGACACAAACACGCCAGCTCCTGTTCTTTCATTGGTTCTGCAAGAGAGGGACAGATACCCAGGGAGACAAAGACACACCAGACAGTCAGTCAACCTGTGTTTACTCCTTATCTTCCCTGAAGAAACTAAAGTGTAGACACGCAAAAAAAGAGGTGGTTCCAACAGGAACGGGGCTCGAGCACTGCGTGGTCACACTTCTGTTTGCCAGTTCTTGGTCACGACTTCATTTCAGTATCAGCAAACAGTTGCACATTCTACAGTTTGACTGATCACATAACTTTTAGTCGACAGTGTTTTCTGCAGCCACAAAATGAGCAGAAGGAAATTTCAGGTATGTGTTTCACTGCATTCAAACTAAGCAGATGAAGTTACAAAGGGTGATTCTGAACAACTGAGGAGATGGAAACCTGATGTTGAATCACGCTTTAACTGACACCCTTTGTTTCAGCTGACAAATGCAAAGTAAGAAGAAACAGAAAGCGAGACACATCTGAATATAAACTGACATGTACTTCATGTTTGGGAGTGTCTGAGTGCTGCAAACACTGTTAGACCTGTAACACCATTATCATGTTTCACTTGCTGGCTGACTTGCTTCATGCACCTACTGTGGAAAACAAAGTTGAAAAAGGGGGGAATCCAATCAAACCAACATGACAGGTGCTGTGACACCGAAACCAGGGAACCTAATGGCAAGTATTGTATTTCATTTATTGTCTAAAAAAACGCGTATTTATGCTTCGGAACATCCTGTAACTTTGAACACATGATGCTAAATCAAAAGGTCCATTTGTCCCTGCACTCTAAAATGGCCCACAGAAGCGTTAAAAAAGTGCCAGAATCCATTCATTATATATAACCACTCATCCTGTTGGGGTTGCAGGAAGGCTGGAGTCTATCCCAGCTGCCGTAGGATGAGAGGCGGGCTACACCCTGGACAGATCTTCTGTCTATCCCAGGGCCAACACAGAGAGATACACACCGACAAACAACCATTCACGCTCACATTCACACTACAGGCAACTTAAGTCCCCAATTAACCTAACGCGCATGTCTTTGGACTGTGGGTGGAAACCAGATACCCAGAAGTAACCGCTGAAACACGTTGTGAACACGCAACACTTTTAGTTGTGAGGCAGCAGTGCTAACTACTCCATTACTTCAAAATGGTAACAAATGGCAGCTGGTGTAACACAAATATTCATATTAAATACTTCTAAATGCTGGATTACAACATAGTGGTTTGGTTACGATTAGACACGTTGGTCATGTTTAGTAAAAAATGGTGTCGAAATATGTTGGAATATTTTCTACCAATTCATTACGTACATAATATCCTTATGGTCACAATTACAACATAAAGTTGTTTTACACTAAGGTCCAACTCCTGTAGGAAGCTCATTTGTTTTATTGACCAACCTTCTTATTACAATGGTTTGTGTCTAAATATTAGAGAACCACTCATTTAGGTCACTAAGTGTGGGCCAACTGTATTCTACTGGTACAAACAACCCTTATAATCCGATTTTACAGGAGGACAGTCCCTAAGTTCTCTATTTTTTTTTTATTTTGCAAACTGTGACTAAAAATCTTTGATCCCAATGTACACTTAATCATTTGTTCTAGATTTTATTAACTTTACAGGTTGTATTTGAAGTTCATGTACGTGTTCACAGGAATTGTCAGTCAGTAGACATGACATCACCTAATCCCCTTCTAATGCAAAAGAAAACCTACAAAAAGCCAACTGTGGTAAATCAGAAGTAAATATTCCAGATACTACCAACGTACTATTAACCCAACGTACGGTAACAGTTTAGGAAGTAAAAGAATAAGATATATTTACTCTTCACTGTATGGCGGGTAAAAAAAAGACTTCAAGTTAAAAATACAGAAAAGATCCGACCGATTAATACTTTTTTTTTAACTTTGCCTTCAATCTGCTTTAATTAAAATATTACCTATTGCTAACAAAATTTAACAGTGATGGAGATTACTATCATACTACTCAGAATGGAAATCCCAGAAACACGGATCCACCTGGATCAACCGAATAATTGAGTATATTTTACTGTATGAAATTTTATTAGGTCACAGCTGACTGTGACATGAAATAAAGAGGACAACAGGCACTTTAATACGTGAACACTTAACGAGGAACATGCTGGAAATAGCTTTGATACCTGTGGAGATTAATGGAGTTAATATGTTTCAAATCTGTGGAGATGGATTTTCTATGAATAGCAGCCCACATGTATACTGTACATATCAGGTGCAGAAGGACTAATTAATTAACTAAATGCATAGTGTGGCGTTGAGCATGGATGGTCACTGGCTTCAATTGAGGTTAATGAAGAGTGTTACCGCTCAATATCACGATGACAGGTGGCGCTGACATTTATACCACTCCTCTGTGAGGGCTGATTACATCCCTGCAAGACAAACATCAAGTGTCCTCAGATCCTCGAAGGGTCTGACATGCTTCAGGTTGTTGAAAAAGCAAAGCAGAGGAGGGAATGGGGGACTTTTCTCCCCTCGCTTCCTCTGAGACTAAACACCAGCAAACCACAGAGTGGGATTGAGACAAACCAAGCCCTGCAGTCTCACATACTCCATCTCATTCACACAAACACACAGCCTGCGTACTCACACACACACACACACTTTGACTATAATCCCTAAAGACATTAACTTAGCCTTAACAGGAGGGCTTTTACTTTCACGACTCCCCGAAGCGCCTGATGCCGGCCCTGCCCAGCCCATTTTTGATAACAGTGTCCAAGTCGTGGTACGATTTTACAGATAGTTTGTGAAGAACTGCCAACTGCAGTCGTGTGACTGTGACTGTGCGTATGTATTTGTCACCGGATGGGGGGTACATGTCACTGTGCACGGGCCTTACCCGTATGAGTCACCCTTAAGTAGTTGAGACTTCAATGACTTCAGAAGCAGACTCATGCAAAAGTGTGTGTTTACAGTGTTTTGGGGAATTCTGGAAGCTGGGAAATACACAGCTCTGATACTGACTCACAGTGTTTACTGTTGTCAAACTGATGGGGTGAGGACCTACACCAAGCTTTGGAGAGGCTCACTAATTTTAAAGCTCTGTCGAAGAAAAGAACATTTATTCTGAGTCATTTTATTTTTTATTAAAATAATTACATTCCAGTGCAGATCAGACTTTCATGGGCTTGTTTAAATTAACATTATCCCAAAGACCAGACAGATGAAGTTTCTGACACGTTATGTGCAGTAAATCCTTTTACTGTCACTGGATCTGAATATTTTGGTCAGTGCTCAGCTTAAAGTATGCAAATAAAGGCTGGGCAGTGCGACGGAGGGCTAATTTCATTATACAGCCCTAAACAGATTAGCCACAACATAAATATCACCATTTGTAAAATGGCCTTGAGTCAACTACCATAAAAATACACGGTGACACTGACACAGATGTGATTTTCAATGACTTTAGTTTACTTGTTTGCATTGTTTCGACATTTCATGGGTTTTAGGGCAGAAACCACATTAATTTAAACCAAATAAATTTGTAAACAAAGATCAGTTTAATGTGCTTGCTTTGCTGCCTTCCCTTGTGTACAGGGTGGAACAAGGGAAGGCTGCAATGAATTGAAGTTATCAAGGAATCATACAGGGTAATGTCATGTTGGCTGTTCATCAGCTATAAAGCTCAGCAGATGCTGGGTGATCCAGCACGGAAAGTATCCGAATGATGGAAGTAAATGTACTACACAATAAAATAAAATAAAATAAAAGGGCTAGTGCAGAGCCATTACTTAATTTCAAAATAAGTTCTTTGTTTTTTGACAGTCACAAAAATGGCCTCTAGGACAGAAAAACTGGTTCCAGGGCTGCACAAACTCTTTGTTGGGCAGGAATCAAGACATACATCAGACATACGTCTGGGGTGGAACTATCATAAGCGGGCGGCTGTAGCTCACTTGGTAGTTGACCATGGACCACAGGAACTGAACCCCAAGATGCTCCCGGTGGGTCAGGTGAGCACGCTTTGGATAAAAGCGCTATTTAAGCGACTATTTACCATTTATAAGCACCTAAAGCTTATTTCCAAAAATAGCTTATTAGATCTGTTTAACTGCAGTTGGATTGATACCATAGTTGACAGCTATCAATTTAATTCCCTGCTAATGAGAATCAAGATGTTCAGGGGATTAATTGAACTCGTTATCATGACAAGTAGCACAGATGTGTTGGACCAGTTGTGTTCATTGTGTAGTGTATGTTGTAGGCTGCCACTGTTGTGGTAGTGCTTGGTGCTAACATAGCTGTGAAAGTAGTGACGTGGCTCTATGGGCGCTCTGTAGCCCGTGGAAAAGCAAACGGGTTCCAATAAAAGTTCCACTTCGAGTGGAACCAACTTTGAACTGACACCAACACCAATACAGAATTTGGATCCACAGAAGTTTGTGTTGGTTGCAAAGGGGAAATAGATGTGATGCGGTGTGCAGACACCAGATGTTTTAAAAAATGTGTCTGAACTGCTGTGGGGAAGAACTGTTCCAAATTCCTCCTGATCACTGTGTAGGTCTAATCTACAGCAACAGGAAGCTTGTCTTTGGGTGCTGCCAAAAGCGGTTTAACCAGTTATTAAGTCCGAGGCAAGTTACTTTTTCAGTAACACTAAATGTTCTTTGTTTGTGTTCAATAAAAATAGAAAATGTATAATTGTGTGGTATGAGCCAGAGCACACTCTGTTTGTCTATACTTGGGACTTAGATAAAGATCAAATCTAATTTTATGACTAATTTGACAATTTTCTGCATCAGCTCTTCACTAAAGCACTATGATGTCAACACAAATCACAAAAAGTAAATGCAGGGTTAGTATGAGGTTCTTGAAGTTACATACATTTTACTGCTCCACCTTTCCATCACACTAGAATTTAGAAAATGTTCTGAGGGGACACAGCACAGTGTTGTAGCCTGTAGTCTTTCAGAGCTGAATAATTATTTTTTTTTAATTAAAAGCTAACCTTCCTCAAACTCAGTAACTTAGAATCACTTAATAAACAGAGTTTTTGAGCAAGATCATTTGGCTTTGACAAGTGTTGACTGGATACGTGTTTGTCTGCCCAAGAAGCTGTTACAGCTGGCAGCTGTTCAAAACTAAATTATCTTTGATGGGTGTCAACTTCCAAGAACACTAGTATTTTCATTTTAACTCTCCACGGCATAAATTAACACTGATTATTTGGCAGTGTGTTATGTAGAAGTTCACCTTTCGTCTGCTCCAATTTTGGGGGGCTTAGAGTTCAAATCAAAGAATGGGTATTGTGAATTCTGCATTCACAGACCGCCTAAGGCGTGCTGGTCCTGATCCTAGTCTTGGCCTTGGGTGCAAAGGGGGGGGTACTACATAAACAGCTGAAAGGAAAAGATTAAGCACGATGTTTACCAGCCCTGTTGGGGATAATACGCTAAGTTCGGTGTAATAGCACATTCACCAACATGTGCTCTCATGTACACTTGCATGCTCAGGAAGGCACACACAGCACACACACACACACACACACACACACACACACACACACACACACAGAATGAGCATCCACTGATCCAGTCACACAATGTATTATTGCCTTTATCGTAACAAAGAGCCATAATGCGTTTATTTAAGATGTGAGATATTTGTACGTGTCAATGCAAGACTGCTTGCCTATTATCTCAGTGTCATTTAAATGCTGATGTTTTTTCTCTCCTCCACTGCAGCACAACAGCTTCATTGTTCTCTATTCATAAGCGAGATTAAAGAACAGTTTAAGTGGCTCCAGAATCGCCGGGGGAGCTCATCTTTAGCTAAAATCATTGTTTTTATGTAATTAATAGAAAATGAAGTAAGCCGGCTCAATAAAAGCAGTGAAGGACAGATAACAGGGAACGGGATAGAAGATGCTATTGTTTCCCGGTCTTTCACTGTCGTAGAGGTACAGGAGCCTCACGCACGGACTGTAGGCTAACACAGCTGTGTAGATAACATTCAACAACGCTGGAGTGGAAAGAGAGGAGCTGTCAGGCAGCGGAGGCCGAGCGGCACAGCCAATCAGCCAACCAGCGAGCCAGAAAGGGTGGCTGGTGCTTTTGACACGATCACCATTGAATGGCTGGAGAAATGAAAGACACAAACAAAAGGTTGTGATATGTTGGCATTTTAATGCGTGATGAGATTCGGAAACAGAGGGCTGAAGCAACAGTCTGACCTTCACTGACCAAAACTTTTGCGCAAGCCGCATTTCCAGAGAATTTTTCGACGTTGAGTAAAATGTGAATAAAAAGAGGATACAAATGATTTGCAATACTACAAAGACAATCCATCAAAAATGAAAGTTCACATTTTGGCAGCTCCGTCTTTTGAAAGCATGTGTGTGGATACCGTCGGTTCATCACTGTAATAAAAATGTGTGGTTCAAAACCTTGAGAATAGTTTCTTAACATAGAGATATGTAGCTTTTAGAAAAGGAGCTGGTCACCTCAGCTCACAAACATCTATGAGGTGATGCAGCACAATAGCAAAAAGGCACATGTCCCCACTTTTTGGAAATGTGATGTCAGCATCAAATTTTATATGTTGTCTATGTACAATCACAAATAAGTTTCACATATTTCGTAAATCATTGTGTTTACTATTTATTCCAACTAAAAATGAGTTTTTGTATGTGGCAGAGAATACTGTAGGCTCACCTGTGGAAAAGTAGAACCATGGACAAATCCTTATCATGTATCTTGTCAGCTTAATGTCATCATGTTAAAGACAACCTTATTGTCCTATTTAGAGCTCGGGGGGGGGTTGGACTTTCCAAACCACATGCAAAAGACACACAGAGCAGAAACCGACAGAGAAGAATGCACTCACGTCAGCACACGCCTTGATGTTCAAAGACACATTTGACTGCAAGTGTAAAATGATTGCTCCTCAGTTTGAACCAATTATGTTGTGCATGACTGAAGCCATAAGAATCCCTGCTCTAACCTAAGGGGAATTTTTTTCTTCTTCTTTTTTTTTTTAATCACTTCGCTGTGAGAGAGCAGCCTTCCTGTCTTTTTCTAAATTGAACTCGTAACAGCATTGAAATGATCCACACTTTCCCATGCAAACAAGTGTCTGTTTGGCAAAGCCAGGAGCTACTTTAATAACATCATAACACCCGTTTCCAGTTAGGTTTTTTTTTTTCTTTTGTTCTGACTCACTAGATGAGTCAGTATTTACATACATTTTTGTGCGACGTCTACATACGTTCAGCCCATGTTCTGGACGTTTGGCGTTATTTAATATGGCCATCCATCATCACAACAGCTCTGTCATTTCTGTTGCACCCTATGCTCAGATTCTGCACTTCCTTGTATTAAATTCCACATTTAAGGTGGATTTACCAAGACTTTTACGAAGGTCAGGACAACAACTAAGGTCTATGACATCTCAACAAACAAGTGAATCCAGGATGTAGACTGCGGACACCCTCTGTACTTTTAAGTCTAGGCTTAAAACCTTCCTCTTTGATAAAGCTTATAGTTAGTTATAGACATGCTGCTATGGGCTTAGTCTGCTGGGGGACCCACCCCCTAATGCAGTGAGCTCCACTCCTCTCTTTTCTCTCTATACATTTATATGCCACCACTGCATAAAATAATTTTTGTGACTTTGTCTCCTGTAGTTGTATTTCTCCTTCTCTGTCTCCCTTTCTGCAGGTGTCCCCCGGCTTTGGAGCTGTGGGTCTTCCAGCATGCAGCTACTGGTCCAACCAACCTGGCCGATGTTTTGTTGTTGCTTTTGTTGTAAATTATAAAAGAAACATAAAATGGCCTTGTAATTTCTATTAATCAATACTGCAAAATGATCTAAATAAATGACCTAAATAAATACCTGAGACTGCAGGAATAATACTAGGACCCACCCTGAACCTACAGTTGAAACTGTAGAAAACCTGCTCTAGACTAAATTAATGAGCAGAAAGTGAAAACTGCTGTATATAATAGGTGTGTTTGTATCGTCTTAATGAATACAGACATAGGATCACTTACGTCTGTGTTCATTTTTTGTTTTTGTATTACATTAATAAACCAGGAACCTACACAACAGTTGTGCTTCTGAAATACACTTGTGTCTGTGCTGTTTAATACATGAAGCTTAGCATAAAAAGAAAGTTTACAAAGAGTAAACTTTTTATATTTTTTTTTTGCCCTTTCGGCATAAACTGTGAGTTCAGGGTCGCCACAGCGGATCATTTTCCCCAAAAGCCCGGTAAAAATCCCCAATTTCTACGGGGCTTGGACCACCACTACACAGCTGGGGATGGAAATGGGCTGTTGGGGGTTCAGTGTCTTGCCCAGAGACACTTCGGCATATAGCCAGGACCGGAGGCTGAACCACTGACCCTGTGGCCCGTGGATGACTGTCTTACCACCTGTACATAGAGTACAATAATACCAATAATAATAATAATAACAGAGAAATAAGGTAGAATGTATATACATTAGGCCATGCATCCATAAATGCATCTGTCTGTCATAGTTTCAGCTCCCAATCCAAAATAAATTGTTTCTCCCCATAAAATAGACCCTCTCCCTGGAGTGAGTAAATCTGAGAATGGGGTTCACTGACAAAGACATAAAATGTTTCCATATTGTTTGCAGAAAGCAAATCCAGTCAATTAGGTCTGAAAAAGAAGAAAGAATTGTGAAGACATTTTATCAATACAACTGAAAGAGAAGAAGCTTGAACTGCAGGATGGTTGGTTCTCAACTTAAACATGCAACTTTAGTATTGATATAAGACTAATTTGTCATTGTACAGTTCTGAGACTGTAGCAAGATGAGAAATTAGTTCTTGAAAGTCCTTTTGGCTCAAATGGTGACGAAAAGTATTTGGCAATGCTCATGATGAGGTGAGTTAATGCTAAAGTTCAATCATACGTGCAGAGCTGTTGCAAGTTCCCCCATCGGGCTGTAGGTTGAACTGAATTGACAGTTGCTGCATTTTATTGCTTATGAACTTTTGTGAGAGGAAATTTCTCCGGGTTACACTACATAGTTAAAGTTACACTTTACAAGACCACAGCCTCTCAAGTGCAAGTTGTAGGTCAGTATATTAAGGCCAGAGGAGTGTGCGGATGTTGTTTTGATAGTGTTTAGACAGTACGAGACGTTGATGGAGGTGAATGTAAATGTGTATGTGACGGATGAGTCAGCCAAATGACAAGCATCAAATAAAAACATCTGCATGGGTGTGGTCCACAATGTGTCAGTCAGAGAAAACCATTTCAGATTTCCTTTAATGTGACTGTCATCGTTTTGTTTTTAAATTCCAGAGGGGTGGAGTTATTAGACAGGAGGATTTAGAAAAACACATTTGCAGCTACCGTTTAGCTCGCTCAGGTCCGGCCTATATAAATGTGCATGTGTGTCTGTGTGTGCGCTTGTGTGCGTGCATGAATTTAAACACCCTCAGCTGTGAATGCATGGTGGTGGGATAGTTCGCATTGAGCGAGAAAAACAACTCACAAAAATGTTGCCTACATGTTGCAAAGAGCATTTCAGTATGGTTCCAATTTCCCCCTAAAAGGTTTTTCAGCTCTTCAGGTGCCAAAGAAATTAGGAGGACATTCCATAGTGGTCCGTGATGATTAAGCAGAGGGGGTTCTAGTGCGTCTCACGTAGCATGTACTCTCATTTCCGTGGCTTTGAATGTGATTTGTTGCAGCTTGTCTCCTCTATCTCATTTTTCCTGCTGAATCCAGACTAATAACGCAGCATTGCCTCGAGGTATTTATTATCCTTTATTTTCCCGACATCTCAACTGTTGCCACTCACCAGCTTTGATTTGCTGCTGGCCTCCAGGCAACACTGACATTGCAACTGCAGGAACCTTTCCTGAGGACCAGGAACATTTTAAGGAACTTTGTCATTTGCCTGTGGTTTAACCAGAGGAACCATGGTCTAAATATAGTTCTTGGACTGGAGCTCTATTCGCCTAAAAAGTCCCTGGTTGGGAGGCAGTACTTTCTGAAGGTCCAGAAACGACAGGACCTCCAGCATGAAACCTTCTTGATGGGTCATGAATTGGCATTTTTAAAAATCTGCTTGTTTGCAACAAAACCAGGAGTGATTGACCGACAATGAAATCCAGGCCTGTTTCATTTTTCTGCAGCTCTTTATTTATGCAACAACCAGTTTGCAAGCTGTTGAAGCTGGTTTGCATAGGGGCCATGACACACCCAACTCAGTGTCTGTCACCGTAGTTTTTATCATCGGACTCATCTGACTAGTTTTTTTTTAATTTAGCATGTTGAATCAGCATAAGGTTACTAGACTTTAGGTCTAACATTTTATACTTGTGTACTTCTTTTTGTTCTTCTTGAGGATGCGTGTGTTGTGTGCAGCTGCAGGGCCACTAGATGATCCAGGGCTGCTGTGCTTTCAGAAACTTAGTAAACACGGGTGCACACGTCAGCCAGAGGTAAGAGCCCACATGCACACAATGATGATTGGCCTCTTTCATGTCTCTAGTCCCACCTCCATGTCCCACTATCAAACTGCACCTCCTTCTGTGTCTGCAACCAGACTGCCGGAGTCAGGCGTCAGAGATGAAAAGAAAGAGGAATGAAGGGGAGGCCAAACCTCACCTAAAACCACAAATCTGGCCTTTTACACCACAAATAATGCAGAGGGGAGGTGGTCAATTTCGAAAACTTCAAGGGAGAAAAAGGTTTGTACTGGTTCAAACTAATTACAAGTTCATTAACATTTAAGTACATTAAGCATTCAAGTGAAACTACAGTATTTGTTCTCCCCGAAGCCTTTAACAAGAAGACTTAAACGATATTAAGCCAACAACAGTTCTGTGCTTCTATTTATATTAAAAGTACTTTTGATGTTGTTGTACTGACAATTTAGTGTCAAATATTTCTTCTGCCACTAGCAGCTTGGGTGCGGGGAAGTAGAAATGAATAGTTTGTGCTTCTGCCACAGGGGAGATCAATCATGCATTTCTGATTTTTAATTAAATGAAATGATTGCCAAGCTCTCTGCTTCATCTGTCTCTTTATCAATCAATCACGATAAGCCATTAACTGCGCTTTGCGTGAGTCACTGCGTCCTTCTACACAATAACATTTAAGAGAAAGCAGTGCAGAGATAGAGCACGTAACCGAACAGGTTTGGCAGTGGGAGAAGAGTGGAGTTCAGTCCTCATCCGCCATACGAAGCAGGGAATTAGTATTATCAGATTAATTAAGTTTCCACACTCGGGTATGGAAAGAATAATGTTGGAGATAAAAGTACATGTGTGTGTGCGTGTTGGATTGTGCTCTTTGTGTGTTATGTGGGGAGACTACATGAGAGTCATGCATGCACACTATAGCCCCAGGAGAATTCTTTTTTAAATTATTTTATTATTCGTGTCTATATTAGGGAATGCTTGCGGTTTGTCATTAGATACAGGCACAGCACACCACAAAGAGCAGCTTCCTTTTATGTTTCCATGGCAATCTCCAGTGCCAGCGGAGAAAGGAATTCTCCTGTCCACTTTGCCGTCAGCAAGCTCCAAGACTTTGCCTTTTGGAGTGTTGCTTCTGATGACACGAAAACATCACCGACATTTTAGGGAGAGGTAAAAAGCCGACCTTTGACCTCACAATTTGAAGCTTGGCCTGAGGTTACATCTTGACCCCTCAGGGGTCAGGGATGAATGAAGTGTAACGACGAGCCAAAGCAGGACAGGAAGGCAACACAGCAGCTAAGACCTCATGGTTTCTGTCCTTGGACTGTGTGTTAGACAAGCCTGAGAGGTTTCTGTATTAGATCACTGTAGGTAACCTGATTCAGTTAGATGTAGCTGGTACAATCACATACTCACACTTAATAAAGAATGCTCAAATGCAGAGAAGAAAACAGATTTTTGTACTTTTGGCAAAACATGTCTGGAAAAAAAAACCAGAGTCAGGCAGTTATGAACAAAATAAAACTAAGGTTGGACAAACGTATTTGGAATTTCATCTTTGACCCAGTGTACTCTCTGTAGTTTTGCAAGCACAAGAGTTTTTTTAAGTGAGGACACTTTTTGGTTTCATTTCGGTTATTATTGCATTTTTTTCTTTCCCTTTGGCCTGCAACTTTTTTTTTACTATGTTCTTAGATGGTCACAGCTGCAAAGATTTGAAAAGTAAAATATTAATAATAGAGTTTGGTTTGAAACGAAAAGCAAATTTTGCTTGTGCTTTTAAATTTATTAATTTAAAATATACAATTCTCAGCAGCATAAAAGTGATTGAAGGATTGTATGGGAGGGGGATTCAGTACTTTACGATAGATAACATCTAAGGTTTTCATTTTGATTTGTAATTTTCTGCTTTTAAATCAAATATGACTCACGTAGTATAGTGTCAGGAGTTCAACCCATAACATGTCTGTTAAGGAGGCTTGGAACCCTTAAGCAGCAGTGCCTTGAGACTCTCATGTCTCATGTAAAAGAGTAATCGACTGTGGCATAGGAGGTAGAGCGGTCGTCCACCAATCCTGCAGTTGTTGGTTCGATCGCCACCTCCTCCTGTCACATGTCAAAATGTCCTTGAGCAAGACACTGAACCCCAGCTTAGTTGCTCCCGATGAGCACTGGCCAGCTGAATGGCAGCTCTTCTATTGGTGTATGAGTGTGTGTGATTGTGAGTGTGAATGGGTGAATAAGAAGCAGTGTAAAGCGCTTTGAGTTCCAATAGGTAGAAAAGCGCTAAATAAGTGCTAACAATCTAATCCACAGAAAAAGTCATTTTTAATTTTAACAGATGGCTTCGTGTTATTTTTAATATACAGTTATAATTTACATATTCTTCCTGTTGAAATTCATCAGATTCTTCACACAGATGTTTAGAGGTATAAAATAACATGTCCTCTTGAAGAACTTGACATGTTACTCACCTAACTAAGAGACCTAAGATAAAACTTTTTACAGGAACAGCAGCTGCCTCTTGTACTTTGTTTTCAAGCACCTGTGATAGATACACCACATGTCAACTGAGGCTCTTTCAAGCAGCCTCGCTCTCGTCCTCAGTCACTGACAGCTACAATTAACTGATGCAATCATGAGCTATGAAGCATACTTTGGTTCAGTGCGAGCATATGAGTTCACAAACAGCCTGCTGGAGCACTGAATGACGGCTATACAAATGCAGAATGTCAGAACGTCACCTGACAAGGTACAGTATTAAACCCGCACTAGGCTCTTAAATTACCTGAGGCATTTCAATTAAGTTATGCCGTTACTAGAGCCACTGTTGTTCTATATATGACTGCTGGGTGGGAATTTCTGAGAATCTCTCTGGCTGCGTTAACACGAAGCAGACAAATATTTATTAGCACAGACGTGGTATGATGGTATGTGTGAGGACAGTATTTGTGGAAGTAAATGAGTCTGGAGTAAAGATGTTGAGTTTTGAGATGGTGTATTGATGTGGGAAAGGTGAAGGGAGATGGGCTGCACAGTATGGCAGCACATGTAAACCGTATGTCTGTCTGTATGCATCTATGTGTATGTGCTGTGTGGAAATGACATAATGTTTTGATAGTATGAGATGTCCCGAGTGGCTAGTGCTGGCAGGAAGAGATTAAGGCCTGTGTAGGAGGAAACCATTTTCTAATCATGTGGTACACATGTAAGCCATGTTTACACATATGTCTAATCTTAGCGATGAGGGAACCTCTCGGCAGATTGCAGCCCCTGGCTTCTACAGCACGACCTAACAAGAGCCAACTATTGTGGAGGACAGAATAGTTGTGTTCTATATATGTATCACATTTTTAAATGGGGCACATTAACCAGCACCATTATGCACTACATAATGTTTTTCTGGAAGAATCCAGTGTAAGGGTACTCCCGGTGTTGGTGCTCTCTCCAGTGGCTATGAATTTGTGAATGTATTTTTTAATAGAGGATTGATTTGATTGATAGACTTTAAGTCTCTTGCTACATCTAGCTTTGAGGCAGCAGGCTTCAAAAATCTCGAAACCGACCAACCTCCACAATTACAGTGTTGGTCTGTGGACCCAGTATGTGCCTCTTAAAATATCAAACGTAGCATTTGTGGACGCTTTGACTCAGAATGCCGACCCAACTTTCCTGCTTTGTTCCAAAATGTTCATAAGTATACCATAATAAACACATTTATAAAGACCAAAGGAACAATCAGGAATCATGTGGTTTACAGAATCAGCGCCATAGAAACTAGAAAAGAACCATCAAGTGTTGCTTCTTCTCCTACAGTAGCACTGATGTGTAATAATGAAGAGAGGTCTACGGCACTCACTGAGAGCCCAACAATGGCCACCTGTGTACGAGCACATTGATAGTTGTGAACAGTGCTCGCTTGACTACAGAAGAGCAGGTGAAGGGGTCTCCTCATGTAGCAAGGTAAAGCCCCAACATGCAGTTTTAGGTAGGTTGTGATCAGCAACAAGCTGATGATAGTACCTGTGGAAAGCTGTAAATTGAATTTGTCACAGTACGGCCCATTCTGGTGAATTTCACATCCACTATCACCGAAGACACACTGGACAGTTTATCTGAGGGCAAAACATAAAGAGATATAGAAACAGGCAACCATTCACACCTACAGGCAATATAGAGTCACCAAGTAACCAAGCATGTCCTTCAACTGTTAGCGGAAACTCACACAAGCACAGGGAGAACATCCAAACCCACACAGAAAGGCCGCAGATGGCTTGGAATTTGAACCGGGGACCTTCTAGTTGTGAGGTGGCAGTGCTAACCACTCCACCACCCCACCACTGTGTTTCCACATACCACATCACTCTCACTGAGAGGCAGAACTCTACCTGAAGCCATTTTAAGAAACTCCTAAACAGCCATGAGTCCCAGTGGCTGTGCATGATCAAATGGCGGAGTCTGTTAATTTAGTGGCTTTCAATACAGGCTCACTCAAGGGAGTCTGGATCAAACGATGAAGGTTCTCTGGTTAGAGGAGCCAGTTACAGCCTCGACTGGAGGACTTGTTTCGACATGATGCCTATGACATTGCTGATCGTACTCAGGCAGACAAACTAGCCATATACGACTTATATAATCCTGACCACATTCTTCGGGGAAAGATATTATGAGATTCAAGTAATATATATACATTTACATATATACATATATATTGGCTGCCTGACCTAAAAAAACTTAAGACTTAAAAAAATATTTTAATAAAGCAAATCAGCGTCCTGTGATGGATTCTTCACAGAGAAGAGTCACTTATTCCTCTTGAGTCTTGATAAAACTTTTCACAAGTTAAAGATTTTGCAAACTGCATCTTCAGTAAAGAAACTTATATATTTTTATTACTTGTTTTATTATTAGCATTTACTTTCCCTGCACCACATTTTCAAATTCAATTAATTGCCTTGTTTGGCTTTCAGCAACTGGTTTAGAGAGAGTATTGATTGGATATTTTCTCTAGTAGTAACTTTTTATTTGCTAATAAAAACACTGCAAAATTATACTAAAGTTAATGGCTGAGCCTGGATTAATTTGATAATAAACTTTAAAATGCCAGACTATGAATTGTATCTAATCATTTATATAAGTGCATGCTACTCGCTTTGGTTTATCAGAGCAATAGTGTTAAAGCCCTGATGTAAAACGTGTTTCTTCCCAACACAAATGACTAAAGCTGAACTTTGTGTGGAAACATGCAGCCAACTGAGCAGTAGACCTTTGTCTAAGTTAGGGGACAGAGAGGAGGAGAGCAGAGACACAGAGACAGTATAAATCTTAAGATCAGACAGAAATCTGTTATAAAGTCAATGAGAGGAATCTAAAATTGGTGTAATGTTCTCAAACTTTCTTGGATTACTTAACATTCTAGCTGCAGAATTCTGAACCATTTGAAGACTACCAGCACGTTGCCGACCTGAAAATCTAATATTACAATATTGAAGAGAGCCTAAGTGATACATAAAGCAAACTGCTCTTCAGTGTCACACAGTAAACTGCACAAACAGCTAAAGTTACACTGTGGCATGACCTTATCAAGACGAACTAAAGCGATAGATCAACACCATCTGGGCTCTCAAGACATGTGGAAGTGTAGTTAGCCAAATGCTGCACGTAGCAGAATGCGTTTGGTTTAAATATCCCAATACATTATATGACCCAGTACTCTCTCCAGCTGCTTCGTGACAAAGTTCAAGAGTAGAAAGACACTGCAATAAGTCAAAAAAAATATATAAATTCCTAGCAGAATAAGTTGTGATAAGCATGTTGTATATGTTAAATTTGTGAGATATTGGGAGCAACAGGTTTAAGTCTAAATTCTTTGCTATGCAAAACATCTACAGTTTTGTTCACTTCATATCACTTCAACTGAAATGTCTCGAAGAATCGAGTGTCATTTTAAAAGTAGTTATACACTGCTTATATGATTACATATAGTTGTACAAATGCGTCTTGAACTTCCAAACTGACAAGAGTTAAAAAGCCAAGTCATATCAGCAATCTGCCCTCGTGAATATATGGAAGGAATCAGAAACGAACAAATTAAATTAGTTGGCTGTTAATGACTTTATGTGTTGTGCAGAGTGAGGGATAAAATGGCCATTCATATCCTGAAAGTAACAACTTTTGTCCTTAACGGTGCTCATAAATTAAAACATTCATCCTGTATACTTCTATTTCTCATGTGGATCAGCCATGAACATGGTTTATGGATCCTGGCACCTTGTGTAAGATACACTGAGGTGATTGTTTAGGTAAAAGGGCATTAGAAATTTCTACGATGTGGAAATCATGACCCGGCAGAAAGACCGGTGGTAACATGGCCGCCGGCCCACTGCCAAAAATTTACTCTTTCTAATTTGTAAAGTCAGAACCAGGATAGAATGATTTGGAGCTGCCCTGAATGAAACACTCCCCAACAACGGTCATGTAATATCAACAAACAGACGGACAAAAAAAGTGAAAAGGGAAACGTTCAGTTGCCTGACATTTTTACTAAATGCTCCCCCCACCACCACCAACGGACATTCTTTACTAACGAGGAGAAATGAAAACCCGTCAGACTCCTTTCTACAACAGTTTGTCAAACAACAAATTGAGGAGGTGGGGAGGAGGTGGAGGGGTGGTTCTGCACACACCTGGGAATGCATGTGTTATGTGAGCATGTGTCTTGTGCTTTCGTATTGTAAGGGGAACAGTACACCAGCCGGGCCCAGAGGCCCTTTAGCCCCCACGTTATCCATCTCTCACTTACAGGGTCACAGGGGCCAATTGGCCTTTTCCACTGTTGTGGTTCCTCCCTCAGGAGCGTCATTTGTGTCAGCTGAAAGAAGGGCTGGTGCACTGATTTCAGCTTCTTTGCTTCCCTGCTCTGCTCCTTTTCTGCTTTTTACTGACTCTTATTTCACCTCCCCGTCTTAATGGCTTCTTATTGTGACCCCTGTTTTCTTCAGTTTCACTCAGAACCCTGTTCACACACAAACACATATATCCAGAAAACCCTACAGTGATGTAAAAGTAAGTACTGTGATGTGACAGAGTACTTTCAGATGACAACTGGGATAAAATATCTACTCTAAAACATATCAAAAGACAAAAAAAAAATGCCTTCAAAATTTTTAAGCCACTGTCTCTTAATAAAATCATGCATCAGTCAAACTGCACTTTTCTGGCACTGACTTTATTATGAGCTTTTGCAACAATCTTTGCAACAATTCCTCCAATCTTTACATCCCCAGAGGTCGTTTGTCTCTAACCTCTAATATGAGGACCAACATTGTTTGAACTGCATCCCTTTGCCCTCACAATGACAAATGGCATCTCTTGCAATGGCGACAAAAATGGTGATTGGTGTAATAATGTTTGGGTCAAAATAGCTGGATAAAAACTGTGCAAACTATTTTTAATAACTCTAACCATGGTAAAAAAGTAACAGTTTTTCACAGCCTTAAAAACCCCTGCTTCCTCACATGTCAAATTAAAAGTGGCACATGACAGGTTACAACAACAGTAATAGCTATTGTTTAACACTGGACTCTCACTCTGTTCTCCTGTAATAAAGTTGTGTGGTTTGGTGACCCATCCATCCCAAAACTACTCCTGACAAACTAAATACTACGTGGCAGTATTTTGTTCACTGTAGCCACTACATGTTACTGAACACTAATACATATTTGGCAGGTTTTGGGTGTTAATGCAAATGACCTCCAGTCATAGTCACATTTTACAGGAGAACAGTGTATTTTTGTAGCACCTATCATAAAATCAGTGTCTCAATCTACCTGTAATTTCACACTTGGTTAGTGATAATATGTCAACAAAGTAGGAGGACTTCCCCAGACAAACAATAGGAGTCAGTCATTGGTCACTAAATAGGAGTGTTAAGAGCACACAGAGAAAAAAACTGGACAGACAGTACACACACACACACACACACACATACACGTACAGTACATGTTCTTGACCAGGCCTTCGCATGACAAACATCTACAAACACGTACAAACAATGCTACATTCAAGTTCGAGTTTCATAAATCACAAGTGCCCATCACCAGGTAAGTGCACAGACACACACACACAGTGAGCAGGAGCCCTGTCCTGGATATATTATGTCCCTTGTCCTTCAGCAGTGTGTCTGGTCTGTTGTTGTAACTAATCCCTCACTTCCACTCCACTCAGTTCGGGTAAATATATACTGGCCCAGCCTGTTTGGCTGGCGAGCCCTAGGCCTGCCCTGCCCTGCCCTGCTGTATATACACACACACATGCGCACACATGCACATGAACACAGAGGGACTTCTCCTTTACAGTAGAGGACTGTAACCGAGATGCCATGGGTCGAGCAGAAGTTGAGCTACTTTAGCAATATTTGTGTGTGATACAATATGTATGCATGTCTATGTTTTGAGTGCTTAGAGGTTTTTATGTGTGCGTGCTAAACTAAATCTGTATCGTAGTGTGTATGCGTGCGGGAGTTTTGCATGAGCATGTCTGCTTGTACAGCCAATAGTGCTGTGTGTGCACAAAAAAAAGGGATTTAACAAGTGTATCTGTGTGTGTGTGATCTTGTCTTGTGTCTTTATGTGTCTCTCTAACCACCTGGGGGAAAAGCTGACTAATAATTCTTGGGTTTTAGTTGTGTAGAGTAGCAGGTTGGTTAGGGTTTGCCCACACAAAGCCAGGATAATGAGCACCTGGGAGATAAATAACAGTAATAATGTGATACTTAATTAACTCCCCAGGGGTAAATTATCTTTTCTGCTGCCCTCCACAAACACGGAGGTTAAAAGTCAGAATGGATCCAGTGTCAAGCCCAAGCAAGCTGGCTTTTCACTAAGCGGCGTAAACTGTGTTTTACAATTGAAAACAGTAAACCAATGTACGAACTATTATATGTCAAGCATTGTTTGAGAGAAAACTATTGGGGGCGGCGTTTTGTAAAACCAAGATGCTGAACCTTTTGCATTTTGTTCAAATGCATAAAAAACAAGCATGCCAACGTTTCTATGGCATCTGGTGTCCTGCAGTAGTGACAGCTAAATTTGATCCTCTCACAGAAATGGAGTGACATTACTGTACTGATGCAGCACGTCTGAGGTAGCAGGTCGGGTGTGTTGGGCATACAAAGCGTTTGACTTTGACATTGAATACTGCAGTTTGCATTCCATTCACAAGTCTGCACAAACACATGTGAACAATAATGCAGGTGACTCTGCCGTCTTCACTAACTAAGCGAATTAGTTGGTGAAACTGAAGTCTATCCCTGTCCTAGGGTGTGTTTGTTGCATCTAGTGGTCAGTGCATGTGTCATTTCAACTGGTAACACATGTAGTTAGCAGCACACTCTCAACAAAGAGACAGCTCCTTTGTATTTTAGAAAAGTTTTAGTAAAAGTGAAATAGGTTCAGTGTGATAAGAGACTGTTTGAGCCTCCATGAGAAGATGGGTGGGCTTTTTTTCTGCAGTGAAAACACAAGACTACTTCCAGCTCCCACTCTCTCCTTTTTTAACAAAGTCCCACAACCTCATCTCACCCTTCAACTGTACACTACCCCCCTAAGGAGCTTGATCAATAATTCCACCAGACTGGAGCCCCCCCTCCCAAAAAAAGGCAGCTGAGGGGAGGAATGCACTTGGTGAGAGCCTTCAAAGTGCTTCTTATGGTGGTGCTGCTAATGAAGAGGGCTGCAGCATATTTTTGCTGCAAGAGCAGCTTGAAGCTTTAAGTTCTAAGGAACCAGGAAAGAAAAAGAGTTGTTTGCGAAACAACACACGAGGTTTTGTATGGGCTCCACGGCCACTCAGGCTGTAACACTTTGTCATTCTCTGACAGACAGGCTGCACTTCAGCTCTAACCTTAACAACAGAACACCGCAAACTTTAGGAAGTTAAGGGGTTTTAATGGCATGGCAGAGATGTGTGTTTTTACATTTGGAATGCTGATCAGGGGCTTGAACTATAGTATGTGGGAGAACTCCCAAGCCCCATTCATTATTCAGGGGAGTGTGAGAGATATCTGCTTCCCACATTTGTTTCCTCTGAGGTGGAAGAGAGAGGGAGACGATAAGATGGAGTAAGAAAGCCAGAAAGAAAAAAGATAAAGTTAGATGATAAGAGAGAAATTTGTCTTACTCTTGGTGAGTGTTTATGCCAGAGTTAATCACGTTGTCCTTTGTGCCATGTGTGTCTGTAGGTGACAATAACAGCAGAGTGTCTGCGGCTGTTGTGCAGGAGGTAGAGCAGTAGTTCACGAATTCAGGGCTGTTGGTTCGATCCCCGTTTACATCAGAGATCAAAGCGTTCAGTGTATTTTAATGGAAACACTAATGCATCCACATAAAATATAAAAAAAAGTCTTATAAGGAATTGGACAGGGTGATGGATGGTACAACACAGACACAGGACTTTTCCTGTGTGAGATGTGCACTTTAATTATTATTGGTGCACATTTTAACTATAATAAGAAAGTATGTGTGTGATGTTTGTAGTGTTTTGTTTTTATGTAATTTATCTTGTATCCTTACACTGAAGTGTCTGTGCCTAACGTTAACCCTTGTTGTTTCTTAGTGTGACCCTGGAGTATGGTTTTCTAACCCTAACACAGTTTTGGTGTGTTTATAAAGTCGTTCCTGTAGCGTGAAATAGTGGCGCTTATTACTTATTACTCAGTTGTGTATTCGAATACTCAAGTGAACCCAGAACATCACTAATAGTCAGCAAGTGTGTCTGTTTTTCTCAGCTCTTACATTTGGCAACTGTACAAGAAATACATATAGTTATCAGAAGCTAATGTCATTAACCATCACATGAGCATAAAGACAGCAAAAAATAATCACTGAATTTTATGCTGATGAGCTCTGATGAGAAGGCGATGGCACATTATACCAAACAGAAACAGTTCTGTGGTGAAAACCACAAGAAGACAAGATCCTGCTGCTCCATCACCAAGTCAAGCAGAACTTCAGCCTCTGGAACCAACACACAGCAGCTGCTGTTGGTGAAGTTATAATGCAAGCCAAAAATATGTAATCCACAACATGAATGGAACATTTTGGAAGCAAAATATGCAAGATGTGCTTCACAGAGCAATTCAAACTGCTCGTAGGTGGGACATCTGTGCAACTAACCAGTCCAACATGGAAGTACACAGAAAACATATATACTGCCAAAATGAGAAATTAGTATAAGACAGCATTTTACCAGCAAAAATATAATTACCATAACTAATGCAGACGTGTGTTTTGGGGGGTAAACTGAATTTAAGCTATTTCACCTAAAACATTTTATGAAGGTAAAATACGGCTGAGACTGGGAAATAAGTGTCAATAACAGGAGGTGGCAGAGGTTTGGCTAAAACATGCAGAGACACCAGTACAGTCCTGTAAATGAACCCTGAAGGATTTTTGAATGCATGCACTGGGAACAGTTTGTTTAGTTTTGTTTTCATTTTGTGCACATGCATGAAGCATGTACAAACTATGTGAAACTTTTATGCCTTTCCATTGAACTATAAAAGTCCACAAGTCATAGTTTGCTGATGTGATGAGCTAGAGTTCATGACCTACACTGTGTTTCATTAAACCTTTGTAAAATTACAAACACAAAAAAGCTGTTCCACATTCACATCTGTAATAAATACAGCTTATAAAGTGTATACTGTAAATATTGCTCAGTGTCTATTTGAGAGATTATTGTATCTTAGAAGCAGTGGCAGTTGCCACAACAATAGTACAGTTTTCTAAGATGGCAGTGGAATTTGTTGTGCTATAATATTCTCACTGGACTTTTTTATGTTTCCTCTGGCAGGCTAATGGAGCATCTCCAAACAGCTGACTTCCAGCCGAAAAGAATTTACTGATGTCGCCTTTTTGTTTTCCTCAGTTGTATTGGATGAGCTTGCAGCCATTGTGACAATACAAGTCATGCTGCAGTGCTTGTGTTTGCATGTACATGTTTTTTAACAATTCTTCAAAATGCTACAAACAATTTAAGATTACTTTTAATATTGTAATTCAAATGAACTAAATATACACTAGTGTTTAAAAGCATTCACTGTATCTCGGCATAAAATCGGGAGGTGGTCGATTCTGTCTTTCCTGTGGTACAATTCAGCATGTTTACTTGTGTGTGAATTTCTCGCTTCCAATTTCTTCGGAGCAAACTGCTGAAGCAGTTGCTCCCAAGCGATGGATAAAAGAGCCAAAAGGAAAACGAAATATGCAGCAGCTTCAAAGATTTTTTTCAAAGATTGTATCTTTATTTGCAACGTTTGGGGCTATTGGACAAAAGCAGCTGCGTAATAAGAGATGAGAGATGCTGTGAACTGAAGGTATGAAGTGTAGAAAACCATAGATGTTACAGTCCAGAAATAGACTTGATCTTCCTTCTTCTTCACATGTTCTGAACATTTTTTCTGAAACCTCATCCCCTTAGTGATTAATCCTACTGAGTGTTTGTTGACACACATGCCAACACAAACTTTAATGCACACACTGATACCTCAGGAATAGATAAGACTAACAAACACATTCATTTTGATGACGGATAGAAAACAGACCATGATGAGAGCTCCTGACGACAGGTCGTGCTTCTGTCTGCCTTTGTACAACAGAGTAGACATAGTTTTCTCAAGCAGTAAACTGTAGTTTGACATCTGCAGTTTGTGTGTGTGTGTGTATGTGTGTGTGCTTTTCAGCAGCACCTGAGAAGATAATCAAAGATATTTCAACTGATCTCTGTAAAGCCCTAATAGGATGTGTGCTCAGCTTTAATATCACATTAGTTTACAACAATGCCTCATATTGTTCAAAGACACAAATATAAAAAAATTAAAAAAAAACTCAAAGAATTTTAATTTCATCAGTCATAAACACAAATTCTGCTTCTTTCATTCAAGCTACAGGGATCAATTTATTATACGTTAGATTTACATTTGATACCCCAGAACATCAGAGCTGCAGGAGAGTTTGACTCCTGTCAAAAGGTGTCGTAAAAATACACTTAAAGGGCTCCGTGCTGTTCAAATACTCAGTGAGTCGTTGGTATTTCTCCTCGTATGAAATTACTTTTTATATCGTGTAGTCTCCTCTTTTTATTACTACTAAAAACTAAAACTAAAAATCAATTAGCGCACATAGAAAATGAAAGTAGTAGGTTTTTTTTGTTTTTTTTTTAGGTGGTCCACTTCCTTAATCTGTACACAAATTTAACTTAACAAGAGCAGCATATTTTACATTTCTGACAAAAATGTATAAGGCACAAGTAGAACAAATGTGCATATTTATAAGAGCAGCGTAATCAGGAGTGTTTTACATAAAATTTCTTAGTAATGAAAAACTGTTTTTAGGATTTATTGAGTTGTAAGATTTCCACCAAGATAAATCACTTTATTTGCATAGTACTTATTGGAGGACATTCATGGTCCCCAGAGGATAAATCCGATAACTTTTTTGATCAAAGAAAAGACAAAATGTTAGTTTGTCACATACAGTTTGCTTTTGGTCAAATACTTGATAAACAATGATGTCACCAGCATTGATCCTCAGCTGTGCACTGTGCTAATTAGCAATTAGCATTACTAGGTAAATATCATGACAGGTATAATTCTGCTAATTAGCTTTAAGCATGACATGACTGTATTATTGTGAGCATTTTAACCAGCTAATATTAGCTTTTACTGAAAAGATATAGTGAAGTAGAGCCTCACAGCTGGTCTCTGTTCACAGCAACAGCTGACATGTCCTATTGAAGTGCACTTTAGCAAAGCACTAACCACTTGCCTGCTTAGAAGTGTGTGGTCAAGTATGTTCTAAAAAAAAGTGTGTTGCAGGTGTATAGATGAGCTTCTTAATCTGGATCTGTGTATCTGGGTAGCTGAGTGTTTGTGTGTGTGGGCGTGCATGTGGAATGCAGAGCGTAACAGGTGTGCTCACGTCCACATGGCTTTGTTTACTACCTTTTGTTTGTTTAGCTGGTTGTGTGTGTGTGTGTGTGTGTGTGTGTGTGTGTGTGGCAGACGAGGTCACTTTCAGAGCTGCTCTGCACAATCTGCTAATGATTTCAAAAGCATCTCACCCTTTTTAACTGCTATTGTAATGGAGTGGAGGTTTAGAGCGTTACGTCTGCAAATCCATCACTCAGTTCCTTTGGGTGAAGGAGATCTTTCTGCAGATTTCATGTTTTTTTCTCCCCACACTCCCCAACATTGCATAAGATAACATTTTATTTTGCTTCATGACAGGCCTTTAGAACTAGAATGTGCCTCTGCTAACCAGTGTACAGACATGCATTTACAGTTACATGCATGTTTTTTCCAGACTCATAATCTACTCAGTTCATCCATGAGTTCAAGTGAATGTTTGAAGAAATCCTCTCAAGTAGTGCCTGAGGTTTTGCATTCATGAAAAGAGGAAGGGTAGACAACTTAATAACATAATGTCAAGAGTCTTAAGCTGAAGACTACCCAGCCGATAACAGCAGACTTCTTTAGTGTCTGGACTGAGGAGCAGCTGTTAGGGACATCATTCAGCCTTCAGGAGAGCAAGAGGAGGGACACAAACAACAGAAGGAGGTGCATGTAGAGCTGTTTGTGGACGAAATGGCTCTGTCAGTGTGCTTGCTGACATGTTCTGTTCATGGGAATGCTGACCACCTCCAGGTTTCCTGTAGACACCTGTTGTCTTGAAGAGAAGGACTCTGCCCTGTATGAACCAAAATGTCTCTTGATGTGTGTCATTCGAAAAGCTTTCAGATCAACAGCCTAAATCTAACATAAAACAAGGTCAACCTGAGCAAACACAAAATACAAGATTGAATTGCATTCATTTAAATAAAAAGTTGATGTTTTACCAACTAGGCTGGTGTGAAAGGCTGTTTCTAAGGCTCTGGGACTGCACACATTCAGAGTGGGAGAACATCAGGTTGTTAGTCTGCGACAACTGGCTGCTGCAGCGAAACAATTATCCCATGAATCAGGGTGTACTCATCATAAAACGTACAACTCCAACCATGATCAAATCACATGAGTGTAAATTAGGGTAATATGATGTTTTTAGATACAGCTCAAGACCGACTGATGCGTGCAGCGAACATAAGCAGTAGCTAGCTTGTGAATATAGGAACCAATTTAATTATTTGATAGGGTCCCCTGCATGAGGGATAGGTAGCCTATCTCAGTATTGTTCAGTATTGTGTTTGGATTTGGGATGTGGGCAATAAAAATGTTAAGGTTGTCAGACAGGAGCTCCCACTAGCCTCAAGGAGCCAGGATCATATCCTGGGATTTAGAAGGAGAGCTCAAGCCTGCAGCATGTCTATCCAGCTTTCCACTGAGGTCTGGTCCTTTTGGCTTGACCTCAACAACCTGTTTAACCAAACTACAGTACAACTGGAGGAGACAAAATTGCACACAGAAAATGACAAAGTGGTGTCTGATACTGCGGCTCCTGCAAAAGCCACAGTCAGTTATAGGAAACACAACACACATTCCAAAGGTCAACATTGAGGAGAGCTCTCCTGAATTTACAGCATGTGGAGACAAGACCACACTGGACTGGATTGAGAATGTAGATGCAACCACCCGCTTTGAGCTTAGAGCTAAGAGAGGGAATCTGATCAACTACTTAAAGTCACATTAAACAGTACAAAAACCTTTATTAGAATATGTGTGATTAATTGCTGAGTGGTGCTGCCACCAAATGTAATCACAAATACACGTGAACACATGAACCCCAGGGGAGGCCAGAAGGATTTAGACTCTATTTTTACTTTTTTGGACTGGGAATGAAAAAAAGTGTTAATCCTACAGATCTTTATATAAATGTAGTTGTTAGCTGATTAGCAGATTAACTACTAATGACAGAAATCCAGGATATGAAATTAGACAAACCATATTATGATACTATCATCATACTATTATGATGTTTGGCAACTTTGGATTTGTTCACAAACTGACTGCTACCGAGTTATGATGGATAGATTATTGAATCGGCCCTGTTTATGTGCTTCTATAAAAAAAAAAAAAAAAAAAGACACACACACACACACACACACGTAGAAAAATGAATAAATAAATAAATAAACATTGATTCCCACGGTCTGGGGTCCTACACAGAAGGCTTAGGTTGCATTCTAATGTCTATGCCCAGGAGGCCCATATTCCCATCATCACGAGCAGACCTAAGGTGTGTTCCCACTGTAAAGTTCCTAGTTTTGTTTTTTTATTTTTATTTCCCAGGAACTAAAGTCAGGGATATATTTATTTCTATGCATTTATTCTTCACTATTGACTGCATAATACACAAAGCCACAGCATGAAGTGCTTTAATAACCCAACGCTGTTGTAGGAACCATGGAGAAACCATTTTCTGTTTTGCAAACAGTCCCTGTGTGTAGTGGAGATTTTAGAAATGTCAGCTGTGTAAAATGCTGCGTTGTATTTGATCATTCAGCCACACTGTGCTGCAGGTCATGCCCCGACAGTTGCTGGATCTTCAGACTTGTTTAAGGGATTGAACTACAACTTTGACATTGTTTCCTCTGTTGAATACGCAAGCAGACGACCCACATTCTTTAAAGGGTTCCTGACTTCTGTTGTGAAAATGGGCCTTTAGCAAAGTAGAGAACTGGTTTTCCTGGTGTGACAGACGGCCAGACTTGTGCAGGCAGTGCTTTTCCACACTTTCATATATGAGGCACTTGTGTATAATTGTGAATTAATGTAATCACGAGATTAAAATACAGTATTCAAAGTGTGTGTGTGTGTGTGTGCGTTTGTGAACTTAAAGGAGAGGAAAATGATGTCACTGGTGATTCCTCAAAGACTGACTGGCAGTACCATCTGTGTGTGCATGTGTGTTTTTATTTGTGTGTGTGTGTGTTGATTTAGGGCAGCAGAAGCAACAGAAGCTCTGTTTGTGGTTTTTTTTTGCAGTGGTGTTTTAACAGGCCTGAGCTGTTTGTTTGTTGTTTCAGGTGGATTTGGTGTGGGAAATCCCACAGGAGGTCAACGTGAAGCGAAAGAACACACACATCTCTGGCGTGAACACAAACAATCCTGATGTAAAAAGACACGGCAGCCGTGTTGCTGTTGTCGCCGTCTGTCTTCATCTACCTTCGCCGTCGTTCAGGCGTCTCACCTGTCGCCAGACAGAGGATGGGGGGTCACAGCAGGGGATGTGGTGGCCGGGTTAGGCAGGACATGGTAAAGTTCTGATGAAAGACAGAGATGACAGAAAAGTGGATGTAAGACACAAAATGTCTCCAACCCTTGATTTTTATATCAAGTGTTGCCAAAATATCTATGGTCATAAATTCTATATAAGTTTGCTTTAGCCATTTTAAACTCTTTACTAGGTGACATACAGTATAAAGGAGACTCCACTTACTTAGGTGGTGGATATGAGAGATTAGTCGTCCAACTTTAGTCACTGAAGATGTCATTTGTAACTTAACATCATACTATGAAATGGCTGGTATATTTAGTTACAATGGATCCAAAATGGCACCAGTTTTCAACTTGTTTTATTTGTATCTATTGCCTTTAAACACTCAAATACCTTGAATTTATAATGTACCAATGTGGTGTTAGGCACCAAATAAGATGTCTGCTTTAAAAATCCTGCCTTTCTTAATGTGATCTAGAGTAGATTATTAGAAAAGCAGCTGGACTAGTGTCCTGTGTGAAAGTCCTGGGAACCATAGTGTCATGTCGGCTACTGCCAATAGATGTCACCAAGCAGTAATACTTGTCTTCATCATTTTTCGCGACTGGTACAGTTATCGCATTACAGGTAAACAATCTCTTTAAATATATTTAGGGGGACAAGATATATTGAGTTGTAGTATCTGTTTAGCTTAATCTTAAAAAAGAATCGATATATTTCCGTGAATGCAAATTAGAGGAACTGTTTGGGTTGTTAGTGACATCATTCAGCCTTCAAGGTAAGATTGTCCAATTCACATTACAGAATCAACTCTTAAATCAACATTTCAGCGCACTGAATTATGCATACAGCTGCTACACTCTGCACAATCATCTAAGCTCAGACTAAATAATCAACACATTCTCGTCCCACATCGTTTCCAGATGTCCTTGAGCTTATCATATTGACGCCACAGGTACCCTTTGGCATTGCTAGCGGATGCTCGTGGAGCACCACTATGTGACTATGGGATGAACCTCGTTGTCCTGTGGAGGTCCTGTGTCATGTTGTACCATCCACCACCCTGTCTACCTTCCTATGAGACTTCTTCTCTTCATATTTTACTTAATTATTTATCAAATATTGAAGCCCCGGGGATTTTATTTCACTACACTGAAAGCTTAGGGTAAAATATTGTTGTTTTTGTCTTTGCAGGTTGATGATTTGTTGACCTTAAGAAAATATAGATGTCCAATAGATGTCCTTCAAAATCATGTCTGCATTGTGTTGATAATTTCTTCACCTGATCATGACCTGACCACACACCTAACCTAGAGGTAGAGTGACCTTCCAATAAAGACAGAAGAATTACTGGAAATAGCTGCATTGCATGCTAAAAACTCATGGTGGAGAGAGGGTGACCTAAGATGAAACCAAGTAATGATTATTCTTTTCCACACACTATATTTGTTGTAGACAGCAAATTCCTCCAGTACAATAGAAACTGTCTTGGGTTTAGGCCCTAAATCATTAGATACATAGTTTTTAACCCCACTAATGCAACTTGTGCAGAAAAAAGTAATATATCAATAGCTTTTGAGTTGTTAGCAAAGCTCTTTTCTGTATAACGTTTCCCTGTCCAGCCTTTATGTGAGGACCACGGGTAAAATACAATTATTACACCTAAGCTAAGGTCTAACAAAATATGTAATTAAATGCTACAGTTTGATCACCAGTCCTCAACACATGGACCAGCCTGTTCTTTTTTTCCGAGGTGTCAACATGCACCACTGTGTCCCGTCCTTTAGGGTTATGATGGACACTTGAGGCTTTATGTAAAATAAAATGACAATCCTCGATCTATTTTGGACGCCTATAGCAATGTTCAAGTATATGAAGTAAAAAAGTGTTGTAGGGAGGTGGATGGTCCACAAAAATACAGGACTTTCACACCAGAGACTAGTGTTTAATTATGATTGTTAGCAACGTGATAGACATGGTTACTACAGTTAGGAAACAGGTGTGTGACGTTTTCACTGTTTGGAGCATTTTGTTTTTACGTAACTTGTAACTTACCCTGATGTTTTTGTGTCTAACAGCAAAAAGGCATTCATCAGTATAAAAAGGCTATAAAGCATGTGCAGTATGCTGTATTGTCAGACTACATTTGAACAGGTTATTTTTGTGCATACAGTACCAAAGCCTTTACGGTTTCCTTTGAATCCAAACTCTCACAGTGCCTGCAGGGTTTTCATTTGCACATACTCTAAATGATGTCTGCTGATATTGTCACATGTACCCAAGGCCACTTCAGAGTTCAAATGAAAAATAGTGTCGGTGTATTGCACTCTAGTATAGTGCTACAGTGGTGACTGCAGAATCATATTTTCTTCCATGAATCTCCAAAATCTGTTTCAGAATAACTTGGGGAACCTTTAAGGTTATGTGTTCTATTCAAAATTACTGGTCATGTAACAGTAAAGCCACATTCACATGTTTTGATTGCACAGAGACAACTGGCCCTTGAGTTTACTTCCAAAAATAGCTTTGGAAGTGCTGCAAAATAAGCTAAAGGTTAAATATAGGAGCAGACAAAAACATATAGAGGAAGAGGAAAGGAAAAGGGAAGACGTAGCTGATGGAAGCAGAGACAAATTGATGGTCATTAAAAAAAGATGCAGATGGGCAGGAGGAAGACAGTTTGAAAGGAAGTATTTCAAACGAGGTTGGGATCCTTCCTTATTTGGTAAATAACACCATGCGTCCCTGTCTTTATCTCACCACCATGTCTCTTCTTACCTTCCTCCCTCTCCTTCCTGCTCCCACTCTCCTTCCTGAACTCATCTCCCACTGTGAGCTTGTTGTGGCAGATGAAGGGCTATACTCTAAAATCACCGGTTCGCTGTGTTCCCACAGTCGACGTAAACTATCCGCCCCGAGGTCAAGGGTCAAAGCCCGAATGCTGCCAGACTAGCTGGGAATCCAGTGGGCAGTTCTGTGGCAGTTTGCTTGTTGTTGAAATAATTTACGGTGGCGACGGCGAAAAACATGACTCAGTAACAACTGAAAAATGCCAACACACATTTATTCAGACTACACTGACACAAGCGAAGCCATTAGCTGAAGTAATAATCAAAGAGACTCCAACAAAACCTCTATTTTCCTCGTCAAGATATTTGAATTAGAAGCTCAATGCTTTTTTGATTACTGGGCTCTGTGAGAAATCACCTAGAGAGTTTAATAACAGAGCAATTGCTTGGCTGAGGTTTTTTTTTTGTTGTTGTTGTTGTTTGTATGTACAAACGTACCATTTGTAAATTATTTCAGTAACTCAGTTTGGGCAGTTTGTTTGCGGAAAGTCAACCAACAATATCACACTGAGGGACGTTCTGCTAGGAATCCTCTCTGTGAAAGAAAACTTAAAAAAAGAAGCCACAGGAAAACAAACAAACAAACAAACAAACAAAAAAACATGAAACAAGCAGGATGGAGAAAATAATGCCCAGCCATTCATTGCAAATCTTACAAGCAGTGAGCATTCTTTTCATAAGTGCCCTTCATTGATCGTGCCCGTCTGCAGCAGAGTGCTACATTTCCACCGCCCTCTCTCTGGGTCTGTGTCTTATCCCAAAAGCAGCTACAAGTCAACGACTCTGACAGTGTTTTTAAGTGCTTCCCCCCAAAAGGAGTGTGCGTGCATGTGAGTGTGTGTGTGTGTGTATGTGCGTACCCACCCCAGTGGTGCACATTCCTTAGCCACAGTTAGCATTCAGTCCACATAGGTCACGGCCAGCAGGCTTTTGTATTCAACCAGCCTCGGTGTCACTGCAGTACAGTGTGTGTGTTTGTGTATACAAATGGGAGGGAAAGTCAATTGGAGCTATGCACACACACACACACACACACACACACACACATGCACACACACTTTGTTGGTAAGTAGCACTCAGGGACAATGAGGAGGTTGCAAAAGCTCTCAAAGAAAAAGAAAACAACTTGTTAAAAAAAGTCTTAAATGTCAGCTGTAAAAGTAAGAGATTAGGGAGGGAATTTTACAGCTCAAGTTAGATTTGTATAGTTGTGGCGAAGCTTGGAGATGCCTTTTATTTGAATACCGCAAAACAACAGTATGCAACATCGTTTAAAACTAGAAATAGGCTCCAAAACTTATGCTAATGTGGGACTGGGCAGTCAAACCCCTGTGACACAGACTCATTGAGCAGCACTAGGAGAACCTTTAAAGGTTTTTGAGGCTCGCCTTCCTGACCAATCAAAGGATGTTTGCGAAGTTTTGCAGCCTCTGCAGCAGGTCCAGACTGAAGCCAAGGGGATGAGAACAAATATCGATGTTATGTCAATCCTGCTGTAACTGACATACAAAAGAGCCACATGCTTTACAAGTGACTGTAGTATTTACACACTAGCCATGAAGTTCAGATTGGGGGGAGGTAAGGGTGTAGGTTGGGTCAAATACAAAGGAGGACATTGGAAATTGCTGTTTTTGATTCTCTTTCAGATGACAAGAAACTTGGGGTCGTGTGGTGTGTGCTAATGACCAATCACGGATCGCCAGTGTTTTCACAGCAACCTTTCGTATCACGTCAGCTCAGACGGAACAAGTATCATATACCAGGTACTATGTACAACTTTTGAGAGTCAAGTGGAGTTGATATGGTTACGTGAGATGGAAAAGTTAGGATTTGATGCCATGGGAACCAGAGCAGCTTGGCACATTGCAGTAATGCAGAGAGAGGGAGAGCTGGATGGAGCACCATGATCTTCTATTTTGACTGTGTGCTTCCAGGTTTCTGACAGGTTGGGGAAACCCCTTACCTTACAGTAGCTGGGTGGGGAGGAACTTGACTGACTTGCACATAGCCCTGAATTTGACACCTCTGGCATGAAGCAAAGACTGTGAGTCAGACCTAATCACCAACATCAGTGTTGGACTTCACCGATGCTCTTGTAGCTGAAAGAGAACAAATATCTGCTGCCTGGCTCCCGACAGTGTTCAGTTTGGCATCTGAATTATGTCTTACTGTAGCTGGAGTTTTAGTCCTTAGTCCACTAATGAAATCAGTTTTGGTCCTTTGATTTTTGTCTTAAACGGTAGATGTTTTAGTCTCATTGTCATTACTCGTTTTAATGGAATAATATTATGTCTATTTTCCAAGCAATTTGAGGAAAAACTGACAACATTTTTATTGTGTATGGTTTTAGTTCTGTGTTAAATAAAAAGGCACCTTAACAGGGGTCAGATTAATAAGAAAATGGCAGGATGCCTGTAGAAAAATGCAGATTAGTAGTCATGCAACACACCAAGCAGTTAAATCAGCTTTAAACCAGAGATATATTGAGTGGTGGAGGAAACCATTTTACTGATCAACAGTGACAGTTTGAGAGTCCACAGATGCTGCATGTTGCAGACTTTGCAATAGGACAGCAAGTATTTTATGGATATTTCTAAATATAATTTACATTATCCATAAATGTATAAAACTTAAAGCATTTCATCAAAGTTCTACTTTTCCTGTTGGTCTTGTTTTATAGGACTTCTAAATGGAAGGTCCCACTTGTCATTTCTATGGCAACCAGTACTTTGCTCCACACAGTTTCAGGTATTTCTCCTGTAAAGCTGCAATAAATGTAAAGTTTTATCACATAGTGTGTGATTCACGTGCAGTGACTTACAGAACTGGGTCGAGCCCTCACATCGCAATGTGATCATCAGGTGCTGTCTTGCTTCAGCAGACCACTTTCAGAAGAATCCATTGTTCTAAAGTGATTTAGACGTTTCATCGCCTCATAATGACTGTGGATTTCTTTTTTGGCAGTGTGTTCCTAAGGTGTGTCTCCAACTACAATTATTCCATTTAAAAAATGTGGTTGATGTGCTGACTGTGAAGACAGTAAAATCCTCTCATGCCCTCCAGTCGTTGTGATCCACAGCTAAAGAGAAAATAAAATCTCAACCTAACGATTGGCAGCGTCCTGATCCAGCCTCGGTGGTTGGGTAGCTCTTTTACAAGAGACGCGCTGAGTCGTGGTTTTGTTCTCAGGAAGAGGTGGAGGGGTTCAAACCTCTGGAGGAACTCTCAACTCAAATTTGTTGAGTGTGACAAGAAAATACATGTCAAATGTGAAATTGATATACAGATAGAAAAAATAAGTTACAAATTGTCTCTTGAAAGTGGTGTTGAAACAAGCAGGCAGGTCAGCAGAGGCAAACAGCACAAATCATATATGGGTACTTATATGAATTTGTATGTTGAATACATATGTTCTTATATCTCCAGAGGTCTCTGTGAGAAACCTTTAGCCTTGCTTGAACTCCCACTGTGCGCTCTAAAGAGATGCAGCACATGCTGGCTTTGAATAAGACAAGACATTCATCTCTGAGGATGCTGTTAACGGAGACTTTTCCTCAGATCTCCTTTATACTCTCATCATTATTTTTTTTAGAATCCCTCAATTAACTGTTTTGCTGCTCCATCAACAGCAAGTTTTAGGCTGTATTTATTTCCCTCCTCTGACTCATTTCCTAACTCTGCCCATACATCAGCCATTAAGCACAGTAAATCACTGCACACAGCCTTTCCTCTGCAGCCATAATGCACTTGGCTTTGCGACATTGTGCCTCCTGACAGCATCAACGTCTCACACCATTACACACAAACACAAACCAACAATCACTTAGAGACGAAAATCTGTTTCTGATAATATTTCTCCCATGTGTGATGAATGTTCTTTTCTCATATCATTTGCTTCTTTGTCTGCTTCCCCCTCTTTCATTTCCAAATCACTTGTTACCAAAGGCACAGAACAGCAACCCTTTCTATGGTATCTTTGGTTCAAAAATGGCATCTCGCTTTCAAGAGTAACAGACTTGGAGCAATTTGTTCTGTCTTTTGTGAGCGTGACATTGTGGATGTGCTTGGGACTGATGAGAAAACTGGAAACAGGGCTTTAAGCACAGTGAGTAAGGAAAAAAACCATATGAACTAATGAGAGGAGGCATTTGTGTATCACAGACAATGTCAAGGAAGAGAGCTCAGAAGGCAACACGGCACAGTTTAGAGATGTACATATGGGAATAAGGAGTGTGCAGGTACCAAAGCATATAGCAGGTCTTTGAATAATAAAGAACTATTAAAAACAAAGGTGCGTTTTAGTTTTTGCCATGTTCTTGGAACCAATATAAAGAATAAAGACAAGTTCCACTATACACGAAGTGAGTCAGTAAAACCCATTGCACCAACTAGGGGCAACATATCCATCGAGCTTTGGAGTTAAACATATCACAGCAATAATGGGCGATATTTGATGTCCAAAGGGTCTCAAGGGTTGTCTCATTATTTTCTGATGTTCCAACTCTTAAAAAAGGCCAAAACTGTAAGAAGGTGACTGAGCAGTGGTTTTATTTGTTCTGGCCTAGCTAACTAGCACCTACAGTGCTACTGAAGCATCAAATTGATTCTGCAGTCCAGCGAGTGGTAGCTCCACTTTGCCCAGTCCTTCAGGTATTAACCTAATGAAATATGAGTAAGGAGCCTTTTAAGCTCAAAGTGCTAGTCAAGCAGAAACTCAGAGATCCTCTAATGGTTAAAAAGGGCAGGTCTTACTGAAAAAGTGAAAGTCTTTGCACTGCTGACAGAGCATTTAGTCACAAAAGACTATCAAAGCACCTCTCAATGGTAAGATTTATTTTACAGCATATGTCTCCTAACGTTAACTTTACATATAGTAGCTTAGCGAGGTCATGCGGAAGACAGTTTACTCTTCGTGCTCACATTCCAACTGCGGGAAATTTAAAGTCACCAGTTATACTATCTTCACAACTTTTGACAGTGGGAGGAAACTGGAGCACCTGCAGATGTCCCACACAGACACGGGCAGCGCTGTAAAGAAAGCCATGACAGAGAGTACCGCTTGTTTAAAGAAAGAAATACATTTAATAAAGTATAAATCTACATGTTCCGTGTCAAAGTAGGCATTTGTGTTGTAAGCAAACAAACAGATATATTCCATAAAATATGAAGTGTGCTGATATGCCTGAGGGTTGTAGCTTCAACATACTTTGTGTGCAGAAGAAGCATATTTAATCCTGCTTTGGCTCACAAGTTGTAAAACAAAACACAGGCTACAGGCTTTTTAACCATTTCACATGTTCATTAACTTGGTGCCATTTTAATTGGCAGATTAAATAGATACACATTTGGTAACATTGGAAACAAAAAGAAAAGTTTTTTCTGCGTGTTTTAATAATCAAGGACACATCTTCAAAAATGATTTTATAGTTTTAGTTGTAAAATCTGACACTCTGCATTGAGCTGGACATAACCAAGGGTCAGTCCAGTTTTCCTACTTTTGACCATTATCATTTAAAAAAAAAGTGAAACAGCCCATAATGAACAGTAATAATCTGAAGGTCTTGTGTTGCCCAAGTGCTATTAGATAATATATGGTCAGTCAGTCAGTCCATCCTTGCTGAGTTATGGTTAGGCAGGAACTTCTTTAGATTAATACGCAAAAGCAAAAGATTAAAAATAACAAAAATGAATGAATAAAATAAAAATGTAATAGCTAAAATAAATATGTAAGAACACACAATAAAACCAATTTTCCATCCAAACAAAACGGTGAGTTTGGAAAGAAGAACAGGATTGTCCACACAAAGACTCCTCTGAACTCAAACCAAATTCTAAGAATTATTGTGAATGTATATTCCATCGTACGGTTTACTCAGATTTAGTAAAACAGCGTGAGTGGGTTAACTGGTGACATAAACACGGAATCAATGATATAGAGACATCTTTGATAGATCCAGAAGCTACAGTCTCCTTAAGGTATCCAAGTTGTCCACACGTCTATTCCAAAAGCAGAAAACCTAAATGCTGTTTGTCCACATTCTTATTACGTTTTTGGGATAGTAAAATAGATTTTTTATGATTTCTGAAAAAGCACCTAATGATAAATCTTAATCTTACCTGTTTATTATTATTAATTCGGATCTAGGTCAAACTAATTTTATACCTAATGGACAGTTCTTCAGAAGATGTGCATACGTGGCACTGCATGGTTAGAGCTTTTGGTACTTTCATGGCACATAGAGATTTCTTCAAGCAGGGGCTACAAAACCTACAGGGGTTTCAGGGTCACTACTTTCTTTGCTGAGCCAGAATAGAACTTCACTTGAGCCACATTTATGACTTTGAGCTTTCTAAATACAAGAGGACTGTGTGTGTCAGAGCAAGAAAAGGTGAGCAGAGAAAAAGGAAGAGGGCACTGAAAGATGGGAGTTTATGCTCGCAGCTGGTTTTTAATTTTGTGTGTGTGTGTGTGTGTGTGAAGGAGTGAGGGAGAGACAGTCTTGTGATCACAAGTCTTTGAAGAAGAAAGGCTCCTTTCAACGTATTAGCCTTCACTGCCTCACGTCATTCTCACTAACACACTTCCAGGCCCAGAGCCATTCCTGTGATATTACACCAATCCAGCTCACCTGCCTGTCCTTGCTCTCCTTTAGCTGGAAATGCATTTCATGTGTCCTAGTTAAGCTGTGCTTCACCCACGCTCGACTCCAAAGACTGACACTCCACTACAAACTGATAAGAGTTGTCCCTGTCAGCCTGGGCTTTCCTGGCGCTCAGGCTCAAAGCTTAACGCACAACATCTTCTTTCCCAATAAAAATGGCAACAATTGAGTTTGTGTGTTAAAAGTGTGTGATTTATGAAAAGCAAAGCTCCGTTCGAGGCGAGCCGGTGAGTATTAGAATCGCTGCGGGTGGGGTTTTGTCAGATTGTGAGTGTGCTGTCAGAGGAGGCTTACTGTCTGTCAGTTCAAGTTTGTGGAGCGACTTTTTGTTATTATTGAGCTCAAAGATCAATGTTTCCTGCCTGGAAGAAATAACACACACCTACATAGGCACCACTCAACAACATCAGCATGTTTCTCTTTTTTAATAAGCACTAATAGTTTTTTGTATTAAAAATGATTCAAACAACCACATGCATCACAAAGGGATATAATCACTCAAACTGCATTTCCCCTCAGACCTGTGTAGCAGTATTTGACAGCAGAAAAAGTCGTGCCATATAATTTAATCACTGAGAATAAAAACACATTAAAGCTAAAAGCTGACTGGGTGAACACGCCAAAGCACTTTGTCTTGCAGCTAAGGTGGAGAGAAGCACTATACAAGTCCTTTACCATTTCTGCCCTGTGCATGTGGAGGGAGTTGCAACCCTCACCTGTTGATGAACAGAGAATAATTAAGTATGACGTGTTACTGTACCTGAGGTATGGCAGTTTTTACTAATACTGTGGAGAGTTTAAACTGATTCATAGATGCCAACTGGGAATAGCTGAAATGCACCTTTTGAAACATTCATAAACAAGAGTTCAGATTACAGATAGATAATGTATGTTTGTATAAAGGTGCTACAAAAGTTTCAAACACTGTTGCGTAGGGCTTGTTCAAGGGGGAATTGTTGGGTTCTCTCTATACATCTTTATAGTCTTGAATTTATTCTGTAAAGTGCCTTTAGATGACTTTGTTGTGAATTGGCACTGTACGAATAAAGTTGAATTGAAATTGAACAGCTATTTGTCTTTCTCCCTCACTTGCTTTGCTTCTCCTGTTGCAGAGGTAATTTGTCTTCAACTACTCACTCTTGTCCCACTAAAAGTATTTAAAAAGTATTAAGACCTCCACATTAATGACTAAAATGCTTGAAAATATTGGAAATACACTGCTCGTGAAGTCATTAACAATAAGTTATCAGGCATGCTGCACCTTAGAATTCCAATTGAGAGCTGCACTCTGCATTGTAAATGACTAATATAATGTACAGTAACACACCTGCCATTTTGAGAGAGTGCATGCCAGAAACAAAGTGCATTTCTTCTTCTCTTTATTGCAGACATATTAGTAGGTTTGCACCCAATGGTGTGTTTGTATGTGTTTCTGTGTGTGTGTGTGTGTGTGTGTTTGTGTGAATCTTTGTTCTGCTTTGAGACTTTTAAGGCAGCTCACCTCAGGCATCTTCACAGTTGCTTCCATACAATATGGTGCATTCTTGCTGCCCTGTTTAATTGCTTTCCCTCCAACTACTATTATTGCATTCCCATTAACTTATCTTTGAATCCACTCCCACACTAACTCATGATGGCAGCAAATCAACCCTGTGTAATTCAGAAGAAATGATTAGCATGTCTTGTGCGGTATGGCAAGAATGTCTGCTACTCAACAAACTACATCTTCATCAAAACTCTCTCATGCGGGAAACAGTCTTTGAAGATTGCAATTACAGATACAGGACAAACAGACACAAACAGGTAGATTCACACACCGTCACAGGAATAAATTCAGAGGTAAGTTAAGGCTGGTGTCCTGACACGTACAGAACATAAGCAAAACAATCAAAGTTTAGCTAATAAAGTGCAGATTCAATATTAAAAAAGGGTCAGTCAGTTTGTGTATCCTTTAGTTCTTCTTCACTGTTTATTTAAATCCAGCCACTCATCTTCCCTGGGGAGGGATGAGTGCCCTTTGACCTTCAGTATGGACTGCTTTGTTGGGACTTCCTGTGAGCATGAGCAGTCTGCTGCAAGCGACAATTTGAATATGTGTGTGTGAACAGCTCAAGACAATCAGTCACCTTTGACTTTTACTGCAGGTTTGCCTCTGAAAATGCCAAAGCCGATCACCCAAACATGAAGAGTAAGATTTCATTTTCTACTTTCTCCCACAGTGTGTTACTGTCTAAGTTGCTGACACATATTTTTTCCCTGTAGTTTTATTTCTAGTGTGTGCTTTTTACAATTTCAACAAGAATCTCTGCGTTAAAATGAAATATTCACACATTAAATATTCTAGGAGTAAGAATTTTCATGCCTTTAGTTTTTCAGGTGCACATGACTGATGGGGGCTTTTCCACACCATGATCTGGATAGAGTGATTCTATATATTAAGCAGTGCCTTCAGGAAGTTGCAGACCTTTTTTTAAGGTGGTTTAAAATACTGAATTTCACAACACTTTTCTAACTTTGTGATGCATGTTTTGATGTTTTTACGATGTTTAAAATTGCAAAGTTGTGTAGAATTCATGGAAATTGGTTAAATTAATTGATGTTCTTGTGACATCACGACTTTTTGGAGGAACTGATTAAGAAAAAAATTGCCTGTGTTTCTTCTTTCTCTGGAAACTTGTTTTTTTTTTCTATAAAACTAATACAAGTACTAAGATTACCACGTCCTGTTTTTATCCCTTCACCAACCAGTCAAGTTGCTTAAGAGTTGGTTGATTGGTTAGTTGAAGGAGTTAGTTAAAAGAGTTGACCTATAGAATATAAAATGTCATTTCCTTCATCATTTTAAATTATTAGACATTTCTATGATGAGATATGGCCTCGGATTGGTCAAAGTGCCCCTGACCTTTGACCTACATAATCAATCTCCAATAAATCAATGAGGCCATTGAAAAAAATAGGACAGACAAACAATCTGATAACGTAGGCAGGACAACCCTTACCCTATGAAATAATAAATCAAAACTTATGTGGCTGCTAAGTCAGAATATTATTCTGATGATAGAGACATTTTGGGTACTTATTCATAGAGGTTTCCGGAGATCTTGTCTAAAAAAAGTATGCAAAAATATTAAAAGCCAGTTTTCCACCAGTGTTGCGCATAGACACCGTTTGCATAGATATATTATATTAGTTGAAAAATTAATTTGAAGCTGTTTTTTGCACTACAGGAAGCCTGATACAGTAAACGTCATCAAGTAAGGTCACCTTAGTCAAAAAAAAAGTTTAAAGTTGAACAAAAATGAAACATAATCTGGGAATGTAGGGAAAGATAATGAGCTGCTCATCATCTCTGCTTGAGGCCAGAGGCACCACACTAGCTGTATGTCTGCAGTAAAGTGGCCTTGTGGGTAATACGGGTGGCACCCTTTCACAGTAATGAAGATTGTGTGGGACCACAATATATATCCGGTTATGTTTAAGTGATTTTGGTCTTTTAAAAAATCATGTGACATTAGTATTAATTTGGGGATTTATACATGTTTTTTTTTACTCTGTTTTGGTGAACACCAACTCCTCTTTATGTATGCACTTTGTTATGTTGGCAGTCTCACATGCATGAATACTGGGAAAAGTGCAGCTATTGGAGACAAAATGGAGATTTCGTCCACCATCTTCACCAAAACCCCCTTATCTCAGGACAACTGTCTCCCCATCATAATCATACACGCACACACCTACACACACTTCTACTTGTGTGGTAAACAAATCACTGTCGGGCAACCAGTTGCAACAGTGTTACATTTTAAGCAGATAACACAAATTTTCCCAGAGAATTTCTCACTGTGTGGCTGTAGACTAGATCAGTAAGACAAACAGCAACAGAACTGATTTTGGACAAATGGATTGCAGGGACATCTACTTTGTAAACAGTAATATTCTGAAAGCGAATAGCGTGTTTCTGTCACTTTGGAGTCTTGAATTTGATAAAGAGGATAAAACAGAGACCTTTAGCCAGACCCTGTACAGGCAGACATAGAGCTAGTCCACCTTTTTCATATGCAGGACTGCTATAATTTGGGAGACAAACGTGTTTATCTCTTTGGTCGGGCACAGTATTGTGTCTGTGGGTTAGAACAGTGTGTATACACAATATGTAGAATGAGTATGTTTTTCAATTTTCTACCAATTCAAGACACAACATAATAAAGATGATGAGAAGGTCTGATACCATCATTTCTTCAAACTAAATGCGTCTCTCTATATCATCACAGTTTTAACATTAACAAATGGAACTTATTTTTTCATGTGTGGCCTTGCAGCTGTAAATTTCAAGTTTAAATTATACAAGTCATTTTAATGGTTTGTAATTAAGCTGATGTTAATATCCATTCAGTGGATCATATAGGGTTTATTGACTTGTTTATTTAGTTTTATTCTTTATACGTTTTCAAAAGTGGTCTTGGTGGGAAGGACTTGAAAGAGTTATTTGCCTTGACCCATCATGAGATGTTTCTTCTGTGACAGCTTGGTAGCAAATGATGCTTTCACAGATGCCTAAACCATTTCAAAAGAGCAGATGTACTAGCAGGTACATGCAACACCAATATCTGCACTTAATTTCATGTGAATAGCTGCATTGGAAATAATGTTTAATGGCCAAAGTTTTGACTTTACACAGGAAAGCCACCATGCAACCTACAGGAAGAAGGATCAGTCAGTTTTTTGTAGTAATCATTAGTTCATGAACCATTGATTAGCAACCTTGGAAACCATTGGTAAAGTCATTACTATGGACATATTTCTTCACATACATAAGCTTACAGTATTGATTGCACTGGGTGACAATTGTATCTATGAGAGAAATCGATTTTGCTGTTGTTCTGGTGAGCGAGTTTTAACTGTGCCAGGGAAGGACAGATCTATATATCAGTGGAATAAAATATATACAAAATGGCCCGAGTTCAGCTGCTTTAAAATCTCAATATGAATCATTCCACTGGAGCCAACCGCAGCTGTTTGGCCCTCTAAGCAGGTTAAAACGAATGCTAGGAATCTGGTGACAGCTATTTGACACAGATCTGCTATTGTGATCCCAAAGAGAGGTTCCTCTGTCATTGGATAATGGGAAGCTCTGATGGTTTTCACAGCTATGAACTCATGCTGTGTAAGCTGTGGGCTGTGGAATGTGTGAAACCTGCACAATGTTTGTTGCACTGTGTCTGTGAATGGCCTGGCATGTGTGAACAGCATTTTTTCTCCTGTTAATAATCCCATTGTTTCGCCTCCCATGTGTTGTTCATGTCTAATTTAGGCTACTTAATGTTTGCAAATACCTTAATTTGTGCATGATTTAGCTAACTTGGAAAACAAGATGGTTGACGGAGGTCACATTAAAAGAAATTGGCAGTTAGTATGAGAGTTATCAAAGGGATCCCATGGGTCCAATAATGTCAGGAATTCAAGATGTGTTTTAGAGAGTGAAGGAAGAGGAATTCGATCAATTATCCAAAAGATAAAAATAGTATATGTGGATATTTTATTGCATGAGACTGTGGTTTTCATCTATGTTTCTCCATAACAAGCCCAATCGCTGCTTTCTGATTTGTTATTTTTAAGCTCTGAGATGTTCTGAAGAGTGTAAACAGTCTGGTTCCCACTGCAAAGTTTCTAGGTCATGGAAGTAGTCCAGCATCATTCAGCATGGGGCGGCTGCTGCTCAGTTGGTCATCCGTGACCCATAATATAAGCAAACCATTTACAAATTAGCATATTCATTGAAAGTCATAGTCCACATATAGATATTTTCAGCTTGTTTTCCTAAAGATCAGAAAATCTGCAAACATGTTGCATCACAGCCAAAGTGTATCAGCGATAAACTGGGTTTTAAATCTACTGAGATGTTCTCATTTTCACTGCATAAAATTGCTGCAATGTCACACATATCAGGCAACTCTGATATTTACAATAAGATATAGCAGAAAAAGTTAGAGATGACACAAAGTTGTCTGTTTAACTTCACTCCCACACAGCTCACAGCTTTGTCTGAGCAACCTTTCATCATCATTCTCCAAAGGTTCTGTGAAAACAGTATTTTCAGATCTATCCATTCTGGAGAGGGTTTCCACAAAACTCAGCTTTTGGAGGAAAAAAAGCTTAGTTAGAATTAAAGGCCAAACCAGATGGAACGATTTCATAACGTGCATTTTCAGAAGTCTCTCACATGTCCACTGTTACTGAGCCTAAACAAACCTGACTAATGAATAATTGATTTTAAAATGGCTAAAAATAACTTGTGGCTAAATTAATTATTTTAAACTAAAAATATATCTAAAGTAGCTTTTGGTGCAGGGGCGGCCAAGTACAAGTCCTTGAAATTTTCCATTGCGTCACAGAACCATGAGGTTTGAATCATATGTGTCCATCCCACTGACAACAAGCTTGCTTAATGCTGCTTCCATCTCCTGAAAGGTTACACGTAGGGGTAATGAGCTGAAATATAATGTCGGTTCTGCACAGTGTCAGAAATAACTGGTAGGGAGGCATCAAACTCACCACAAAACTTTTGAATCTTATCGTTATAAAAACTTGAGTTTATCTAGAACTACCCACTTCCACATACCTACTATTTATGTTGTCATTGTTTTCTTTACTGTGATTTCAGCATTGTTTTAAAGTCTTGCCATGGCCTGTGTTTATCTTGACAAAAAGCAGCAGTAGTCGATAACGTTTTAAACACCACAGTCATTGTACACACTGAACACGCAAGGAGGTATGTAATAAAAGGATTGGGTCCGTATTTAATTGTATATTTTATGGACTGGAGTCCACCTGTGGGTTATAGAGGAATCATTGCTACTGTGCTCTCTGATCTTTCTGAAATTATTACTCCCCACACACCAGTCATGCCATGTTTCCACTTTTTGGTCTATAGGTGCCATTAGTCAGCAGGCATCACTGACTGTTACCATGGAAACATGGCTTTTAGATCAGTAAGCCTGTGAGTAGGGAGGTTAACTTTTCATTCAAATTTGGTATTTAGTTTTGTAAAAGCTCTCTAACTTGCATGAGAGCAAACTATAGACTCGCCCAACATTAAACATCAGTTAAAAAGAGAAGTACTGGCTCAGCTAATTACCACAGTTTGAAAAGAGCAGTGAAACATGTAGTGTGTCTCTGTGTATCACAGTTCACAGGCTACATTATGTAAAAGCCCTGATAATTTCACCATGCCACATAATCAGAGCTGATAGCTTTACATTAGTGGATCAATGTGGAGCTATCAAAACCACTAGACTGAATATAATTTGGACCCAAGTGTGTGTGTGTGTGTGTGTGTGTGGGTGTGTGTTCCAAAAAAGAAAAGAGAAAAAATGCAGGAGTGCACTTAACATTGTTTGGCCCTGTTGGGCAGCTCCATCTGCTTTTTGTGACCCTCTCTCACTGCTCACTAAAAGTAATTCACCTGATGACTGATTCTTTGACAGGCTCTTCACAGTCATCAGGGAGTGTTTCTCTTTCTCTGTCCAACCCAAAGCAACATGCATGACATTCCAGTAGCCCCAGGTCATCAGCCATTTGTGTTTTGTCAATAATACACTTTTCTCTGACTGACACACTTACACATAGTTGTGGATGAACTGGTGCAGGACACGATTATGTTGTTATTGTATGTGATGGACAAATTTGATTTGAATGTTGTTTTTGCCAGTGAAGAGCTACAGCACAAGTTAAAAAGATTTCTTCTCTGATGAAAATATGTTCAGTTGCAAGTTTAATTCAACCAAACTACGTTTAATGACTACACAGCATGGTGTCATCGACATCTCTGTTTTATCTCTGACTTTTATAGATGAGACGAGTATACTTTCAATTACGGCACTGGAGAAACAGAGTAAGGTGTCATCTGCATATTTACAGGCATTAACAGAACTGTGGTGGGAACTGTGGTTGTGGAACAACCTCCTGTGGGTCCAGCACTGAGGGTCAGAAGGTGTGAAGCAAAATTTATTAACCTTGTATCCTATTCCGCAGCAAACTATGGACACTGCACTGCAGTGACAGTGACAGAGTCAGGAATCAGTGTTCATGTCCTGTAGTTAATGGAAAGGTTTAACTGGGTTAATAGTATTGAAAGCAGAGGCAGAGGTAGAAGCCATGTCAATAAGGAAGAAGATCCACATTAAGTGGTTGGTGACTCCTGAAGGTGCAAACTGATCATTTGTTAGCTCCTAGTAGAACACAATTGTACTGCATGCCCTTTTTTAGGAGAGGGATAGTGGATTCTTCTACCCACTAAAGAACTGAGAAGGTAAATACTGTATATTGTATGGTACACCCACCAAAAATACAAGCAGTGCAACATCTGTCCAATAAAACCTACGATTTGTTGTGATGTTAATTTGTACTGTGTGTTACAGAAAGAATATGTGCTGTATACCGAATACCTCACAGAGGTTCAATCCAACATCCAAAAGTAATCTAATGCAAATGGAGCAAAAGCATGTGTGTCTGGCCATGTGTGGGATTTTTGTCATGCTCATTTCTACATATTTTATAGTGTGTTGAGAAGATGGTATGCTACAAAAAGAGGATCAGAAAAGAACTTCCAGTTCTGCTGATGCAGCTGTCTCGGGATCTGAGGAGACAATTTTAATGGGCATAACAGGAGCATATGTGTGTGCTGATGTGTGTGCAAGTGTGACGTGTATATCGCCATGTGTATCTGCCAGTGTCCCAGCCAAGATCCTAATGATCCACAAGTCACAGGATCTTTCAGTCAAACCTAGGAGGCCCACCAGGCAGCACAGAGCAATGCAGAGCACCAAATAAAAGCAGGAGAATGGAATAAAGTTAGTACTAGTACCTTTGCTTTGTCATTATCAGGTTTATCTGTATTAAAGGAATCGTGAGTGACAGGTCTTCACAGTCATCACACACCACATAAGTCATAATTGTGCTTATAAAAAGTTATCCTGCTTTCTATAGTACCCACAAATATTTTTACTCAAGAAAAACTTTAACTATGAGAAAAGATGGCAGTAGTTTACAACCCTTGTTTATCAAAAAAATACACTTTAATGATGATCTAAGACTCATGAATGTTCAGCTGCGGCACTGGATTTCATCAATTCTGAATCTATCAATGGTCCAGTGTTCTAAAGATATATTTTACACCAACACTTTCATTTTCATTTTTGTTGTTCACCACAGACTGTTTTAACTTTTTCTAATGAATGATACCTTTGGTGAGAAGTTACAACGGTACAAGTTAATACTGTGGTTTCTTCTCGTGCGCTCTGAGCTGTACAGCCAAGTCAAGTACTTTCTTTCACCAATGGGCCGACAGTGACTGATCCCAAATCCAAATGCTGAATTGACCCAAAAAAAAGGTGTTTGACGCACACCAACGGTGAGAGATTGGTAGCTCGTCCCACCACTGTGGGATCTTCATGCTGAAGAATTTTGATTGGTGTCTTTGTGCAGTGCTGGGACCACCAAACATCGTTTGTTGGCAGAGCGCAGTGGACAGGAAGGATTGTAGACCTGAAAGAGCGAGTTCAGGTAAGCAGGAGCTGTTGAGATGATCACACTTGGCGGATTAAAAGTTAGGCCTGCTGCCGCATTTTGGATAATCCCGCAAGGGTTTGATTGCGGATACCAGTAACCCCATTAACAGAGCGTTGCAGTAATCAAGACGAGATATGATCAGCGCCTGTACAATGAGTTGGGTTGTATATTCCGTGAGGTAGGGCTGGATGTTGTAGAGGGCAATCCTGCATACCCTAGAGACTGAGGAGATATGATCTTTAAAGCTCAGCTGGTCGTCGATGATGACCCCACTTATTGGGGACAATCACTGTAGATCCAATGTTGATGCTGAAGTTGTGTTGCACCGAAGGTCTGGCTGGGAAGACAAGGACTTCGGTCTTGGAGAGGTTGAGCTGAAGATTTCTCCCTCTCATTTAGGCACAGATGTCTGAGAGACAGGCAGAAATGTGTGATGAGACAGTGGAGTCGTCTGGTGGAAAGGACAGGAAGAGTTGTGTGTCATCAGCTAGTACACAGACGACCCAAATAGTAAGAAATGGAAAACAAGACAAACAGAGGGAAAACACCCACGACGTTGCCTGTTTGTGTAGCTCTACATCTTTTATTTTCCCACTGTTTGTCTTGTTTTCCGTTCCTTACTATTTAGGTTGTCTGTGTACTCGCATTTGTAGGATCTGCATTATTCAGCCAATTCTTGCAGAAACATGGTAAATTTGTATCAGTCTTAGTACAAATATATTGTTTTTGTTGCCTTGCTACCACAGGCCTGGAGTTAAATCTATTATGCTTGAATTTGTTGAGCCCTTGTTACAGTTCTTCTATAACAACTGGGAGTCCACCTGTTTTTGAGATTTTCTCATCACTCCTGGCCTTGTTAAGTTACTTGTAGGTTTTCATCTAATTTGTGTCTCAGTGCTTCAGTATTTTGTATTTCATAAGGCCTGTTTATGGCCAAGTCTTGGCAAAAGAGTTTCTGACAGGAAACACATTGATGTTCCCATCAAGAAGAAACAAGTTTGAGTTAATGACCTTTCTGGGAAGAAAAGAACATAAAGCTGTACCTTCACTAATAATGCTCCATGAAGCTTTTCTTTATTGCAACTTAACTCGCATTTAACTTAATTCACTTGTGATGGATGGACTCTTGTGCTAAGTCTATAGTTGGAGCCAATGATAATATCGTATCAAATAGTTTCACATCCAGGTTTTCTACTTTACATTTTCCCTTCCAGCAGAGGCTATTGTCTGTGTCACTGTATTATGCCAACAGAAAGCAGCACTGAACTAGCAAGAAAGAGACGACCGATAATTCAAAATAAAGTCAGATGAGAAGGAGGATGACAAACATGTCTGTCAGTGTTGGGGGATCCAAACAGAAGTCAGTCCGAATAAAAAGAGAAACACAGATGAAGGAGAGACAACAAAGGGAGGAGAAAGGAGGAGATGTCAACAAACAGAAGGTAAAGGCAGAAAAATGACAGCGTGAGAGACAGTAAAGAACAAAAAGTCTCTCTCACACACCCATTTTCCTCTGGCTGCCCAGTTGTGCACACAACTTATACTTTCTGCAGCTAACTACCTGACAAAACAAAGACGACCACGGAGCCCAAGGCAGCTGGAATGCACTGAGACATCAAAAGGCCGACCTGGTAAATCATCTCTTGTGCAAGAGGTCCTGAAAGCGCTGCTTTCCTCTGAGCCACAGCGGGAGGCCTGTCAAGTGGCACTGCCAAAGACAAACCTGGGAGGATGACAGTCAGGGGAGAAGACAAGAAAGAAGTGTTGGAGGTGGTGTGAGGAATAACGTGGGCTCATGCAGTGGGGACACTAAAAGCCAGGAAACATACTACAGTCTACAACTGGGGTTTGGCAATAAGAAAAAGACACTTGGCACCATATTATTATTTCCAAGGAAAGAGAAGAATTTACCACTGACAACATACATGTATTTATAACTCTTCATCTGCTGACTTTCAATTTTCTACAGGCAACTCAAGCTTTTGAGTTTTCATCAGCCCACAGCACTGACTCATTAGCTGACCTGCCTTTCTACGATCTCATAATAAGACAACATCTAGCAGTCATAGGAAAAAACAGCTTAAAGAGATGAGCACAGGGTGGAGTTGATGTTGTCATGGTTAAAAAGGAACATGCATTTCCACGCACATAAGTAACCAGGGAACTCTGAGAAATCAGCTTTCTTAGGTCTGTCTGAAAAAAAAAAACAATCAGTGGGGCAAAGTGACTTTTTCATACTTCGACAAGGAACTTTGTGACATTTTCTTCTGACTTTTGGAAGACTTTAATTTAAAACTGAGGCGTCATCGACCCATTATTATCTCTCTTGTTCATTCTTTCATTTAGTGGTGTTTTCTTACCTGCAGCCTTTCCACACATGCTCAGTTGGGAAAAAAAGCAGATTAGAAAGCTGGTTATGTAAACACGGGGCAAAAAAAATCAGTGTTCAAACAGAAATGTACCTGGGGAAACCAGGTTTCCCTGATCCTCTACTTTGGAAAACGTAGCTTTCCCGAGAAAGCCGACCATAACCTGCTTACTTAATCCTGGGTAATGGGCCTTTAAAAAGACTTTAATTGCATGATAAGACCACAGTTAACCTGCTAGATCGTGGGAGGTCATCTACTGAAAAATACTTAGGTCTATCATTGGATATTGTGATATCTTCCTGATTGGCTCCACACAGCAATGTTATTAAGGTCATTTTGTTCTAATCTATACAGAAAATGACAGGCCACTTACCTTATTCGGGTGGGAGGGTAAACATGATCAATTTGGGAGCATCCCTGTTTCCAAACTTTATTCTTGCCAGTGTGTTTAAATAAGATCTTTTAGCATTTGACGTCTCTCTCTCTCATGAGAAAGCACTATTCAGCTACCATACTGCAGCAAACACAGAAAGAGACCAAATTAGGCCTCAACAATGGCTCTTATCAGTTCAGGTGTGGCCTGGTTGCCGCCTATCCGCGACAGAAAAGGAAGAAACAATTGCAACTAGTCTCTCTCTTTTGTCTCTCTCTCTTTCTTTAAATGTCTTTCTTGCAAGTCCCTCCATCTGTAGTTGTTTCCCTAAAGGAAAAATCTACTTCATGCTGTATCAGAAGAGAACCCCTGGGCTCAAAGCTGAACACCCTTAGCACCTGCTAGTAAAATCATTTGCCTATGGAATGATTTTGTCCATCACAATAACCAGTTTGTTTAGCACAGATGAACATGCAGGCTGTTTTCCATTGTCCTTCTTTAGACTCCCACTGACTTGCAAGCTACCCCTTTTCCACTATGTTGTTTTCCCTCTTAAGTGAAATCTAAAGGCACTTTGATGCACAAACACAAGTTATAAATTACTTAAAAATTAATGTCATACTTATTGTTCTCAGAGGACACCCTATATTAGATCACAAGAGGCTGGAAACCACAGCCTTTTCTTCAGATTTTGTTTGATGTGGTTGACTGCAGTGGAATGTTGATTTGGTTAAACGGCAGAGACACAGAGTTGTTGAGCATCATGGGTGAAAAACTGTAAGTCACTGGCATCTGCACATTTCTCTCACCATTGTCTATGATAGTATCTTATTAAATGATTTACACTTTCAGTGAGAGAGATGTGTGATAGTCATCTTTAATAAAAAATTCTTACATTTCTGTGGGAATGTGTTTACAAGATACAGAGCAAGCAAATATGTGTGTGTGTGTGTGTGTGTGTGTCTTTATCATGCACTGCTTTCAAGTTATGCCTGTCAAAGTGCACTGTGTGATCTTACCACCAGCTCTAAATCGGAGTCAGCTAGTGGGCATCAAATATGCCCGCAATGCCCTTCTAACACACACACACACACACACACACACACACACACACACACACAGTCAGTCTGCATGTAAGACATCCATGGTTCTGTTCGTAAGAGTTTTGTGTGTTCAGGTCAGAGTTAGCCGTGCTTCCTCTCTTCTCCACAGTGCAGCAGGAATATGATGTTGGATGAAGTTTGAAGAGAAAAACTGTTATGTAACACTCAGCCTGAAACTGGTCAAGTCCAGTTACAGTCTTGCAAGGCCATATGACCTCAGTCTTGGCAACATATAGTGCCAAAGTCACTTCATTATGTTGGGCCAAATGTGTGCAAATTCAGCAACAACAACCTTCATCAGTGAGAAATCTAAAACTCAGACAAGGCAACAGCGATGTGGTCTTGTGGGTTTCTCATGGCAGCCATGAGATGGAGGCCATTCCCGAACGTGAAAGAGATTGAACTGTCCCCGTGAAATGGGCAATAAATTACTTGTTATTTAGTGAAAATAATAGTAAAGCTGTTACACTGGTGGGAAAAGTACGATGTGACAGGTAAGAAAGTAAGAGCTTTTAGAGAAATCAGCATTACTTAGTTTTAGAACAGAACACAATTGTCCAATCCCTTGTGAGGTCCAGCTGATCATGTCTTAGTGAAGAATAAGTGAGCAAGGGGTTAAATTAACATTCATGAATTCTTTGTTGAATTATTAAAATATGGCTGGACTCGATCTACAGGCCGTAACACTAAAACAAACTGAAAGAACTTAAAGCCCTACAGTTGTGATAACTTTCTATAGAGAGTCTCAGAATTTTACATGATGTCTTGATATCTTTGTCAATTGAACAGCTTAAAAAGTGGTGAAGGTGACTACTAATAAGCATGTGTATCCAAAACCTGATATGCTGTGCTTTATTCAATCGAAAATATTAAATAATAACTAAATCAATTCTAGAAAAATACTGAATAATGCAGGATGGACATGAAGCTACCATGCAGTACTGTACCTTTAGGGATCAGTGTGTTGTTAAAGTAAATTACACTCCCTGAATCCCTAACTGACCTGCAAATGACACCTTTCTACTGGTATGTGGTCTTACTGTCCTAAAGTAAGAAACATTATATCTTTTTTAGATTTTTTAGTTAATATACATAACTTCTGGGTGTTGGGAAGTCACTGTTAATACAGTTTGCTGGAAACCTGCAGGACAGGTGGAATTTCTGCAAAATGACTCCTGAAAACCAAAAGTGGAGAAGACACCAATATCAGATCATATCCTACCAGAGAACTTAGAGAGTTGCTGAAACGTGAGGACAACAGACGATAAAAATCATGTCTGTCTACCTATATATATATAAAACCCCAATTAAAATGAAATTGGGATGATGTGGAAATGTACATAAAAAGAGAATGCAAAGATTTGCAAATCTCATCAACCCATATTTTATTCACAATAGAACATAAACAAATATATAACGATTCACTGTGCAATCCACAAATGTAAGTTAAAGCAGCATCATGCAAAAAAAAGAAGCCACATGTGAAAAGGATTAGGAAACACCTCTGGGTCAGAGCTCATTTAAAATGTTCTGAGGCGAAATGGAAAACTGTTCTGTGGTCAGATTAATCAAAATATGAAATTCCTTTTGGAAAACATGGCTGCCTTGTTCTGTGGACTACAGAGGAGAGGGACCATCCAGCTTGTTATCAGGGGATAGACTTGACAGTTCTAGTCTGCATATCTGATGGTATGGGGGTGCATTAGTAACTATGGTGTGGGCAGCTTACACACTTGAAAAGGCACCATCACTGCTGAAAAGAGGTTTTAGAGGAACATGTGCTCCCGTCCAGACAAGGTCTCTTTCAGAGAAGGCTTTGCTTATTTCAGCAGGACAATGCTCAATCACACACTGCATCCATCAGGAGAAGAGTTGGGTTTTGAATTGGCCTGCCTGCAGTTCTTTCCCCAATAAAAAACATTTGGTGCATCATAAAACAAAAATCTGCCAACAAAGAAGCAGCTAAAATCGCACATCAGACAAGAATGGGACACATTCCTGTCCTTAAACTCCAGCAACTGGTCTCCTCACTTCCCAGATGTTTACAGACAGTTGTTAAAGAAGCGGGGATGCTATACATATATATATATATATATATATATATATATATATATATATATGTATGTGTATACATTATATATGTGTGTGTGTGTGTGTGTTCGTGTGTGTGTGTGTGTTATTGCAAAATTCTCCTACAAACTTGTAGTTTAAAAAACTATGTTTTGGAAAAGTTGCTTAAACTTTTAAACTTTTTCTTTCTTATATAAATGTATTATTATTATAATTTATCTGTTTTAAATATTTATGAGAAAATATGACTTGAATTGAATTGAACACAAGTTAGGGAATGTACTGAGAGTTAGGCTTTGCTATTACCTAATGATACGCTGATTTTAATCTCTGCAACTTGTTGCTTCGGGAATTGTGTGTTTGTTACAGCTGGCACTGTGCCAACTCCACTAATTGACTCCTGTTGTATTCAGTGTCATGTCTGTAGTTAATCACTGCTTCACATTGTTTAAGATATTACAGCTGTTATCCAGGTTAACGCCTGGAACCAGCAGCTGTTGTTGGACTCTCTTCAAACACCAATTAATGTGAGAGAATACGTTTCAATTAACTGTCAACGTTTACTTCAAGACTTTAAGTTAAAAAAAAATAATAATAATAATAATAAATATAATAATATGTTGTAACAACTAGAATTCTCAGCATATTTAATCAAACATTTAAAGGTCAACTTTACCAAATTTCAATTTGCTCTCTATGACTTTTTTTAGGGTGTAAATGCTTTTAAACTTCCCTCTGACTTCTCCATATTAAAAATATTTCTCAGATTCTAGCCGAAAAAGTCCTCCAGATGACATCACCCACAGGAGTATTTCATAATAAGGAGTTCTGATTATGTCATCTGGGGGAGCTCTGCAAAAGCAGGTTGACCACAACCTGAATACAATCTCCATAGTGTGAGCACCAAGATAACATAATCTGAACTGAAGGTTCTTCCCAGTTATGTCATCTAGAAGCATTTTTCAGCTAAAAGCAGAGAGATATTTTAATAGGGAAGATAATGGGAAGTTGAATGGCATTTATGTTCACGTACCACCCAAACTAAAACCATAAGAAGCCAGTTCAAAAAGAAAAATCATGAAAAAAATGCATAAGTAAAATAAAATTTTTTCAAAAGTCACTTCTTCTTTAAATGTCCAACCTTTAAAACCAACTCTCAATACTTAGACTGTTAGATAAACTGCTTCAGTTACAAGCATGATTTATCTTTTGAGGAAAGTTTTTTTTTGTTTTACAGATTTTTAAATGGTACCTCAAATACACATTCGCATTCCTAAACACTGTGACAGCAGTGAAGACATCCATGACAGCCCACATACTGTAAGATTTAGCAGACAAAAAGTTTGACAATAGAGAAAATAAAGTTATTTGTTTTCTGTCTGTGAGAAGATTGACACCGCTCATGTCTATACATTAAGGAAGGCATAAAACATTTTTGATTTAGCTTAGTATAAAGGCTGGATAGAGCCAGGTTGGCTGTTCCCCCTGTTTCCAGAAACACCTACCTATCATCACTAAATCTCACAAATTAACATGCTGCATCTCTTTGTTGTGTATACAAACAGAAACATAAAACCAACAATTTCTGGTTAAAAGCTGTGAGTTATTTTTTGGTAATCGACAGACGACAGCAGTAAATTCCTAAAGGCTTTATTAATATTCCTTATTAAGGTAAAGTTGTACACACCTCTTTATGTTTATACATTATTTAGCATTTGAGAACTTCACCCTCTGGTGAAGGGACATCAAGAGTTGCTTCTCTACTTTTTGCAGATTATGTGGTTCTGTTGGCTCCATCACTTTGACCTTATGCATTGGTGCAGTCTGCATTCAAATGTGACGCAGCCAGGTTATGCTGTAGTTTGGGTATCAAGTATTGGGCAGCATCAGCAGCAACTGTACTTTTGGACGGTTGAGGCAGATAAAGAAGACAAACCTGTCAAATTATAAATACATACATTCATTCCCTCAGCTTTGGTCATGAACATTTGGCTAATGAAAAAAAGCCATCAGGGATATGAAATGGTTAAAAAAGGATTACTGTGCTCCCCTTTAGAGACAGCTAAGACGCTCAAAGCACAGAAGTATGGTTTCCAGGTATGCTGAACTGGGAAGAGACCCTGTGATGTGCTCAGAATATACAGCAGAAAAAGGATGATTGGGATTTAGCCTGCCCTACATTAATATGAGTGTAGAAATGGGACAAAGTAGGTTATCAAAAAACATGATTTTGGTATTTGTACCTTGTCTGTTACATGAATTCGAGCCATATTGTATTTTTAATTTAGGAAGTAGTGAACATGAAAACATCCTACACTTGTCCGAAATATGCAGTAATTTGAACTACTAAAATTAGTACTTTCATATCCACGACCTTTTTCAATCCACCATAATTAATGTAAATAGCAGCCTATAATTCTTGGCTATATCTCCCCCACGCCCTGCAGTTCCACTCCCCCAGGTCTTATTGAAGTTTCCCTCCCTCTAGCTCTCATTTTGTGCCTGACTTCCATCATTACTCTCTAGTGTCTCTTCTTTCCCACTTCAGGTCACTGATCACTCTTTCATGAATCCTTCTTTCTGGCTCTCATTTCCAATTCACTGACCCACCCACTCACTGGATTCCCTTCTCATTTGCTACTAATAATTATCTACCACTGTCCCCCCCCCATTGGTTCCTTGATCAACCCATTTACTGTCCTCCACATTTCTTTCTTCCTCTCTGTTCTTTCTCTCGTCATTCCCTACATTCTCTAACATCAGGGGAGAGCTGAGAGGATTTGGTTTTAGCTGCCAATTGCTGCTGTTCACTGTGTGGGCATCACTGAGTGTGTAACTGCAATAGTTTCTGCTTGTAATTTAGTGTTTGCCTCTTTTGACTTATTCATGCATGAACTTGAAGTGTGCTGTGTGCTTGCACATGAGCTTGTGTGTGTGTGTGTGTGTGTGTGTTTGCGTTGTCAGATGGAGCTCTTGGCAGTCCATACTGAGGTTACTGTGCTGTCGAAGAAGTGGGCCATGTTTCCAGGATAGAGCAGTAGTGTAAATACTGGAATCTAGGGTGGGCCTGAACGTTAATATGCACTGATTCCCAAGCTTATGAACCCTAAATACAATGCCAACAACAACCCAGAAACCTCCTTTAGACCTCCATCGAGCATGCCCTGCAAAATCTATACATTTTCAATTTACAGTTTGGTGATACTGGACTCGTTTTTCCAGAAGATAAATTGCAATAGAAATGGATGCAAATTAGTTAATTTCTTGTTAAGGGCCTCTGTGCCAGACCTGAGAGCTCTGCTGCTGAGCTGCTCTCTAGATGGCTGCGAGAAACTAATATCTTGTGCCATCTTTAATTTTACTTGGTTTGTTTTGATTTAGTAGAACCTTCCAGAATAAGTTTGTTTACTTCTTCTTACTTTACAACTCCCCGACTTATCAGTCACTAGGCGGCTTTTTTTACCATCCGGTGAGTTCATGCTATTCCCAGTTTTTCACAAACCAAGTTTCTGAGCACATCTGTTAAGGAAATGTTTGGAAGGAGTTCCAGAAGAGCTAAAACACTGAATCAAATATCTATTCTGAATTGTAAAAGCTACCACATGCTTGTTTTTTTCCTATAGCTTAATCTTTTGACATTAAGCTGCTTTACTATAACCTAATTGTAAAATCTGTAGCAGGTAATTTGTAGCCCAAATCGACTAAAAGCTACCTAAAATTATTTGGCAACAACTAGCTGCTGTAGCGAACATAAGTTGTCACGTATTATTTTGATGCTGGTGGTGGTTGGGGGGGTACATAGTTGACAAAACACAGGTTTTTCACAACAAAAACTCCAGTTTAAGTCCAGTGTGAAGGAAGCGCTGTTGTTGTTGCATCCGTCACAAAAGACTTGTCATGTGACACATGATGTGACATTAAGGAAATCGTAATTTTAAGAAAAACCGGAATAATTATTATATTCTTTTTGTTATATTCCATCATTTATGGAATTGATGATTGGTCGCCATTGAGCACATATACATTTTCACTTACACGTTTCAAATCCGAGCCCAGGTGTGTCCCTGATGGGTACCAAGGACCAGGGATGCAATTTTATCCTGCAGATGTCTGCATCCCAGGATTCTCTACCAGGCCAACATTTAGTGTCTAATCCTACACTAGCCCTGATGTTTTTGGGATTAACAATAGCCACGTGTTCACAGTTTAAACCTTTTATTTTTATTTATTTAATTTTTTTTTGTATTTAAGTAATTCATTAATTTAATATTTAATTTAGGACAAATAATGACTGGCCACCATTTTGGCACCGTTGCCATTTTGTTTGCTAGCACCAAAATGGGTGCAGTTTAAATAGTGCCACCATGTACTGAAGCAGGCATCTGAACAGTTCAGTGGGTTGTACAGAGGGTCAGGATAAACAAGCTACTTAAGTATATGGGCGCTAAGGTTGGAGGACGGGTTGATAGGTTTATACGTATCCACAGACAAGCATTAGTTCACCTTTAGACACTTTAACATTCACAACTTAAAATGGATTTGGTTCCTGAAACTTTAACCATCTTCCCTGGACTATGTAAAGTAGACACTGAACTGTCAAACTACTATTTCCAGGTTCAAGAATACATTTTGAGAGTATGCTTGATTTTTGCTTGATGATATTTTATAGTCCGCTCACTGTGGAGTAGTTCACAGAGCGAACTTTGCTGTCCATGGCAGTTATGTGGATGAGGGTGAAAATGCTGTGCACAAGTTAGAAAAGCCAAGTTCTTCCAAACCAGTGTTCAGCAATTTTAAATAACAAAAAACATTAATTACAATAAAAGGCTGGAGATGAAGATACAGAGTTTCTGCAGGGTGTTCAGTGAGCTTGCTCAGACAAATGTTTTGGAGAATTTCAACTGTGCAAAATAGCAGAACCATGGCAATATTCCCTTGAGCTACTGCTAAAGACACAGCATAAGTACAGAGGGATGGGTTCTTGTCTAAATATCACAGCCGAGGCATTCACACAAGTCTCATTCATATTTAAACAGTTTATTGCTTCATGATTCTGCATTTGAAGTCAGTTTTTTTCTTCAACTTCAGCAAAAGCACAGCATGGAATTGTCAGTAGAGGATTTAGAGTAGATACAGAGGGTGATACGGCGATTCTCTACAAACTCTGCATAGGATCTATTAAATATATCAGAGAGTGCAAAGCCTCCCCATATACTGGCTCACACTCACAAAACATCTTCTTTAACCCCAACTCCGCCATACATCAAAAAGAAACAGATTATATCTTAGTGCTAGTGCCTGGTGGAGAAAACACAACAACTCCATCTATATTTTAAAGCAAAACAGGCCGTTAGCTGAAAGGATGCTTTTTAGGAGGCCTCAAGTGTTGTTCAACTTTAAAAGCCTTGTATAATTAAGAGCCACTTAGTGATTCACACGATGGCTCGCTTGACTACCACTAATTGCAAGCATTTCCAGGTCCTGCGCATGTTGTCTGGAAAGGGGAGAGATGAGATGAATGAGATGCATCAGGTGAGAGGTGCAGAGGTCAATGAAGACAGATAATACCACAATAATTTACTGAAAAGCATCGTTTGAAAAATCTGCTTAATGTAAGGCCACCGATCAATTGCAGTGAGGATTGTGGAGAATGTGGAGGCAAAATGTTTCGGTCATGCTTTAGTATGGTTGTGAGGACTCCAGAGATACTGAGCATCTCTGTGGAGGTAGGTAAGTACTGTGCAATTAACTGAAAAGAGCAGAGGATCAGGTGAGGAGGAGGATATTAGCATAAAAACCACAATCTTAGGCTTTGGCATGTGATCACGTATGAGGTTTAATGCTGCAAATGTCCCTGTACCAAGTAAATATAGTAGATAGTTCTTTTCTGCCGATGCACCACGCTAGATGTGCAATTAAGTGAAAAGTGCTGAGGGTGGGGGAACTGCGCAGGAACGTAGAGTAGTTGTCCACCAATCTTACAGTTGTTGGTTCAATCCCCGGCTCCTCCAGACACATGTCGAAGTGTCCTTGAGCAAGACGCTGAACCCCAACTTAGTTGCTCCCGCAGACCATTAAAATTGTTTGAAACACAGGTGTCTCACACCCACCTTAAATGTTGCCAGGGTAACAATAAAGTTCTTCATTTTCTTTCTGCTGCATAGACTCCTGGATTATCACGCGGTAATTAACCATGATTTTATGTACAGTCCCAATCACAAACTTAATTTCAATGATATTAATGCAATCATGTTTCTAGTTCATGTCATTCCATTTGAAACTGTTGAAAAAAAAAAAAATCTATATTCCAGTGCAGAGTCATGCCACATCATGCAGAACAATCGGAGGCATTGATTGAAGCAATTGAATAATTAGGCCCTCCTCTAGTGGATTAAAGATGCAATGCTGTAACCATCGCCTTCTTCCAGAACAATTACAATGGAATCTCCCCAAACATCAAAGCCAGCAGAGCAGATTTAGTCGGCCCTAACTGTTTCGCTTGCTCACTCCCATTCATTCAAAATGCTTCATGAATATGGACTGTTGAAGAGAGAGGAGCTTCAGAGTAATGATTTTCCTGCAGCATTGGTATGGATAGATGGTGGCGGAGCTGCTAAGCAGAGTGGAGAAGGCCGGCGAGCGTGCAAGCGGTATGTGCAGGCTGTGGTCATGCATGTAATCTCTGTCAGTCTGTCAGTGGGGGTCCCATGAAAGATGTATGAACCCACACAGCCATCAAGGCCTGGCACATAGAAAAATATGTACAGGGACAAGTACAAGTGCAGACACTCGTACACATGCCCTTGGAAGTTGTCACCTTTTATCCTTTTAGATCCCTTTATCCCTTTTTTTAAATTATTATAATTTTAGCTTTTGACTCTTTAGCGTCAAAGTGAGAGCAGAAAAAATAAACAAATCCAAATTAATGTAGAATCAAGAAGAAGCATTTTCCACGTCTCACCTAAATCGTCGCTGGTGCTGCCAGTTGGAAGAAGTCACATTATTATGTAAATGGAGATGCAGTGAATGTGTTTCGAGTGACTGCAGAGTAAATAGGCTACACTTGTATCCCGAAGGTCCAGTTACTGCTGTATCATTATCCCGGCTAAAAACTGTACCACGAAGAGCAAAAAAGAACATTCCAAAGGTGTGAACATGTATTGAAAAGCAGAAGTCAGGGGATGTACAGTAGAATAATTTCTAAGTCACTAAAGATCTTTTGTCACTGAATATCCCCTGGAATGAAGAAATGAAGGGAATAATAGCAGAGTTAAATCTGTGTAGAGCAAACCATCCTGAAAAAGTGAGTGAGAATGTAAGAAGGAGACTAGTGAAAGAGGGCACCAAGGCCCCATGACTCTTCTGAAGGAATTACCCATATGTCGTCTGTGTCAGGTGTTTTATCATCACGCCTTGGGTTCTCATATACATTCGCACATAGTGAAATTCTCAGATCACCTGAGCAATCTAACGCAATGCAATACAGGCTGAAACTTTCCGAAAGGGGATGATTTTACTGTGTGTTTATTACTGAGGTCATAGCGGGTAGAGGACTCGTACTGGAGTGCATTATAAGAAGAGTTGGTTCTAATGTTTTGGCCCCGCTATTTGAAATACACGAGTGTGGTTTTATTTAAGATGAATGTGATGATGTCATATTTGTATTCAAAAACATAATTATAAATACTTAGACCCCAGGCGGGGTATATGAGCTAATGATTGGAAGTCCAATCAGATGTGAATTGGATGGACAGTGAGATAGGGGAGGGGGGTTATCTACTGTGTGGTTGCACTAAAGCTGTTATCGAAGGTGTCGTGGCCATTGGACTTGAAGGGGCACATGCCCGAGGTAGGGTCCTACTGTGGCTCAGTGATAATAGCCAACACTGTAAGCTCATTACTTTGTGTGAAGATAAGCTTGAGGGTTGTTAGAGGTACGGCCTCTTCATCATGTATCTTTAGCTACAGGAAACAGTGCAAACCAGCAGAGATAGAGGAGACACACACACACACACACACACATATACACACACACTACACCCACCGGCATTGCTTTTGTTCGATTTTGTCATGTGAGGACGTGCTGTATGTGGTGCACTATTAGGAGTGATACCACATTTGTTTGGGTTGGTTGAGTTAATATTAAATGAAAGAATAAATGTTTTTTTTTTAAATAAGAAGCAGAATGGAACATATTCAGCTGTAAAACCAAAGGCATCTGCTGCTCTAAGCTGCATTGTTGCCTTTTTTGCAGACTCTACATGGTGCAAAAATTATCTCAGCAATTATATCTACAGTGAGCCCTGTTCTTAATTTAGCAAATGCAGCAAATCTGTGATGAAGTTGCTTTTCTATCTCTCAGTGAACAAAGCCTGATGTACTGATCTTCTGATGCTGTGCCTGATCTTGCCATTGATGGTTAGACTAAAAATCTGATTTTTGACACTTTCACACTAAGGCTGGAGTCACACCACTGGATAATCAGGTGAATCGGGGTTAGCTTACCTGAATCCAGCTTGGTTACAACCAATTCTTGACCTAAATGATCCTGTGGTATGAGAGGGTTTTGACACGCTCAGACTTTCCCCGATGTTGAACCAATTTACCACTTAAATCTTTAGTGTTAAAGGAAACATTAACAGAACATTTAGCAGAAGCCAGCAACAGCCAAACAGACATTGTGTATTCCTAGCAGTAAATTCCACCAGCCTCATTTCAGATATTAATAGAACTTCAATCCCAACTCTACTTTTGTTGTGCAGAGCAGCTGACTATGACAGGGCACCTCCATCCTGATCGTGCTCCAGATTTTCACTCCAGTTTCTTAAAGGAAAAATCCCGCGCAGACATTTTTATAAGAGGTGGATTTGATAAACTCATCAGAGCCCTGTGTGTCATCAGATTGTGTGCTTCAGTAGACAAAACTCAAGGAGATCCGAGCTTCTGTTCAAAAGGAATTAACCTGGTCAATGCCACTAATTTTCCCAAATGTGATCGCTGCTCTGGAAATAATGAAGAGTTAATTTCTTCTTTCTTTTACTGCCTGGATGCTGATAAAAGTGGAAATGAAAAGGGAAAGTCACTCACACAGAGGCGCATGGTCTCACTGACCCAAGGCCTGTTTCATTCACACTCACACAAAATCCATACCGGGGTATCATCAGTCTATGTGGACCAGTGTTGTTGATTGGTTTCCCTCTGGCTAATTTCTTTTGTGTATACAATGATTTACCTGAACTGCTTTGAATACAGCCTCTAATTAAGTATATAATGCAAAGCTACGTGAGCTTCACTGCTTCATTACACCTCAGGTTGACATGTAACCAAGATTGCAGTCAGTTTAAAGCTGGGATCTATGGATATGTCCATGCAACTTTAAAAACGACTTGGATTTCACAGTTCAGCAGTCATTGTGATAACAAGTCAATTCCACGTTGCCTTTTAACCAGTGCACTTAGAGTTTAATTCCACGGTTTGTTTAAGTCTATATTGTCGTACTTTTGCAGTCATATTTCTTGTCTGTTTTCTGTCTGTATACATTAATTCTCACTGTGTTTTTGGACACATGGTTGAGTCCAATTTTTGCAGGTTGGAACTTGTGAAAGGGGATTCAGGTGGGCCAAAATTAATTCAAACACATTGTTTGATTACTGAGCTGACAGTACAATTGCACTGCCCCATGTGATATGACTAAAAAGTGGAGTTGGTAGAGAAACTGCTGGTAGATTGATAAGACCACAATTTGTGAAAACAATTATATTTCCAGTCACATTAATTTAAACTGTTGCTGATTACATGAGTATGCTTTTTTTTACATACAAGAACAATATAGATAAATATAACATCAACATAATATAAAACTAACAGAAGATGGGTTTCTGACAGAGAAGACGCTGGAGCCCACTGATGCCTTGCAAGCAAACTAAACTATCATTTGAACACAGTCAAACAGAACAAAGGCAAAAGGCAAACCCTCTCATACAGTAACTCGTCTTGGTCCTGCTCAGTGCCCGTCTGGCCTAGTGATTTTTTGACATTGAAACCAACTTCAGATAACTTATAGTCACACATGCTCAACGTGTACCGGTATTCGGAGAAACCTGGATAGCAAATGCATCCAGTTGCTCTTTTTTAGGTGCATACTGTTTGTGTTTATCATGTATTTAGACCAGTGGTAATGACATAAATCCGTCTCGTTTTTGTGGTCATGCTTTTCCCAGCCCATCCACTGCTTGCACATGAGGGTACAGTAAACTTTCAATTGCATGTTTAAACCTTGTATAACAGTCTATTTGAGGTCAAAACATTTGAAATTTCTGGGGGAAATAAATGCAGCAAAAACTGATAAGCATGAAAAAAATATAATGTATCCATTGCTTAAGACTCAATTCAACATCCTGCTTAATCTGACTAGACTTTTTGCCATAACAAAAAGCCTCCTGCCCATTTAAGACTATGTGCCTGATGAAAGTATGTGTATATTTTAGAAGGTGTGTGTGTGTGTGTGTGTTTAGGCAAAGAAAAGGAGAGTGAAGTTTGTGTTACAGCAAAGCCTGATTCTGTGGTAACAGGAGCTGAGTCTTCCTCACAGAATGACAGGTTCCCACACCCACCCTCAGTTCACTCTGGTTCTCACACACTCCCTGTCTCCACTCTGGCACTCAGGTAACATGGCGCAGACTGTCGCCAAGCCTGATCCCACACACACACACACACACACACACACAGGTCTGCTAAGGTGTGTGTGTTTGTCCATTCACCTGAGCAGCCACTTCAATAAATGAAAAGCATAAACACACATACGCACTGCCGGCTTGATGCTGGGTTGTTTGTGTGTGTGTGTGTGTGTGTTCCATGTGTCTTGTCCTAGTTTTACGTCGCTCTTAAGTTACAGGAGTAGTTTGCACCAAAGAATGGCAAGCAGACTTGATTACTGGTTGCCCTTACCAGTGGCACGCTGGTGAAATGGACACACACACGCACACAATCCTCATTGTTTCCTGTAGAGTCACCGTACACCTGGACTGAGGTACAGTATCAAACACACAGGCGAAAAATAGACCTCTTCATTAAGAGACGTTACAAAATATTTGTGCAAAAGTAAAACACGCATTCATGCGCACAATTTAAACCCAATCAGAGAGACACTCTGTTCAAGTGCTGCAAACATGCGCACACACTCACACACACTTACAAAGGGTATAATTGAGCAGCATTGTAATGCCTGAGGAGACATCCAGCCACAACAGAGATTTGTTCTCTTTGTTATGAGTATTGCTGAATCCAGTTGTGAGAGATGAGGTATTAAATCAACAGAGAGAGGTGGAGAGACACAGGGAGAGAGGAGGATGTTGAGGAAGCGAGTGTATAACACAAGTGCTTAAAGTGATGTCAGTGATCGAGCCCAGCTGTGCTGTGAGGATTTGGCGTTCAGGCTTTTGATTCTGTGAGCTGTGAGAGTGTGAAAAATCTGTGCAGCCTCACCAGAGTGTGTATGACTGTCTAATAAAAAGCTCAAACAAAGCAGACAAGCGAGCCTCCGGAGAGAGCTACAGGCAAATATGAAATGGCAGTGCAGCCTGAGCTTACATCCACAATATACAGAATCCACATTCTCTTTACTGCTTCAGGTTCCCTACTGTTCCATTTCAACCAGTGCATCATTACTTTGTTACTTTGACTTGTCTTTTAACAAGCCGGCAGCTCGACAGTTTGAAGGAATTTGTAAGTAGCAAAATCTCACTGAGGTTAATAATTATTGCACAATTTGTAACTGGTCTGCACTTATATAGCGCTTTTCTACCGATTGGCACTCAAAGCGCTTTACGCTGCTTCTTATTCACCCAGTCACACTCACCGATGGGGAGCTGCTTTGCAGCTGGCCAACGCTCACCAGGAGCACCGCAGTCTCCCAATAACATTTCTACACCCACCTGTTGCCTGATGACAGCTGGAAGAGGATCCAGCCCCCTTTCATGTTGTTTTCATGTTGGTTTTGACAAAAGAACACGCATGTAGACGGTTTCTCGACACTCAATGTCAGTCATTAGGCATCTGTGCCTTTCCAACAAATTCTCATGTCACAGCATAAGATAATGACATTTCCTAAGGCTGCGTTTTACGTCCTTTGGCAAACCATATTGATGCCACGGGTTCCCTGTGGTACTACCGGACGCTCCAGGTGCGACACTATTTAATGCCATGGGAATGACTTTATACACACACAACATTGGTCAGCATCAGGCACAAAAACTTCAGGGTAAGGTTTAGTCACTAGATAAATTATTTCCTTACCCTAGTAACCATGTGTGTAACGTAGTGTTACAATTATCATTAAAGCCCGTAACATCTCAGACTAGACTCAAACCCTTGTCTCCTTTGGAAAAGTCCTGTGTCTTGTATCATCCACCTTCCTATGAGACCTTTTCACTTCACATAGCACATCATTGCTTTAGGCATCAAATATTGAAGCATCAGTGTTGTATTGTACTACACTGAAAGGTCAGAGTGTTGATCAGCAACGCGACTGATGCCTTAAACATGAGTAAGTAAGTCATAAGGGACTGAACATTGTCATGAACTAGAAACCTATGACAGGATTTAAGAGTGAGCTCTCCTGTGTTTGTAGGTGTTAGCTAGTCTTTAGGGATAATTCCTACACATACTGAACACTGCACATTTACAGTTTACGAGGCCAACTTTACAAGGCACATTCTGATGTGTAGTAACAGTTTAAACACTGAGTACCAAAAGCAGGCTTCTTATTTTTAGTCAGTAACTAGTTGAAATTATGTTTAATACCTGTACTAAAAAACTATAACACTAAAATAACGTGAAAATTCCTTTTAGGGTCACTGATTATTTTGTTCTGTTCTGATGACCTGGTGCGTCATCTGTGCAGAGCTCGACCCTGTGAGTGACTCACGATAGGAAGGGTGATTTTGAGACATGCATTCTGAACTGTCTTTGTAAAAAATGTCTTTAGGAAATGTAAATACGTACAGTAACAGAAAGACTGGATTATTGTTCATATTTTCCACCCATTTGTTTCACTAATACATAAGAATTTCTGAATGATGACACACCAGTGGGGTTCGTAAAGTCTCAAATAAACCTCCCCAAATCCAAGAGTATTGCTGCTGGGTGGCTGCATCTGCCACTTGTTTCACTGGCTCCCACACAAAGCCTTGTTACTCCACATAATAATACAGCTTGCTGATGATATGATAGCCCTTGGTTTTATAATACTAGGTTGCTACTGTAGATAACTATTTAACCAGGGATGTTAACGTCAGATGTTGATTTTTGAGCAGTCCAATCCATCCCTTCCCCCTTTGTGCTTTTAAGTTTCCTAAATGCAATTAAACCAAAACTCTTTGCCTTGGTCACTGTTTGAGGCGCAGGTCCACAGATTGTTTCATAAATTTCATTCCTGAGATATGGTTGCCACAGGCCAATTTTATTCCATTTGTACATTTTTTTAAAATACTTGCATAAAACTTGATCAAACAATGGTTTGAACCAACGAAGGCAGAGCACGCTTCTCATAAAGGAGATCGTATTTGCAGCCAATTACAGTTTCAATGTTTTACAAAAAAGAAAAAAGAAAGAGAGAGAGAGGTTTATACTTCCAGCCAAGAATAAATGGCGCAACCATCTGGACATACTAAATCTTCTTTCTTAATAGAACTGCTATCCAAAACATTTGGTGTTCAAGAACAAGGACTTGTATTCAATCTGCAGGGAAATTTGGGGGCATTATACAGGAAGATGAGGCCTCACTGCCAGACTGCCACAACCTGTTGGAAACAGATAGCTATTCTTTGCTGAATTCGGAACCTCTCAGAAAGCTTGACATTTGTTTTTCCTGCTCGATTTCCTACACCAGGGAAATATTCAGCAAACCGCATTCATTCATATTCAAATTCTCATATGCAAAAGGCTGACATTTACCTTCCTAGCATCAAGATGTTATTATTTCATGCCAGGTTTTTCATAATCCTCTCTTATACAGTAGGCAGCCGGAGTAAAGGTCTGATTCCAATCAGATTTGAACCTACCAAAGGTCTAACCACTGTCAACTGTCTTCTCATTAGGAGGAATATGGAACCTCATCTCTTTGGTGACAGATCTTGTAACACAATGACAGTGACTCGGGTTGACCTTTGCCTTTTTAATTGACCTCAGCAAGACAGACCACACACAAGATTGGGTCACTGAAGAAGCTTTAGTTGTCATTTCAACCTATTCTAAATTCACTTAGGGACGGAATTTAAATGATTAGTTTTAGTTCCATTGAAGCTTACAAATTTGGGAATTATCCTGCCATTCATTGAGATCAAAATATACATAAGTGTCTGCATGTCAATATCACAGCTGCCCCTTTACAGATACACAAAATCAGAAAATATCTACACCACTGACCAAATTCATTATGCACTGTTAATCTCACACTGTCACACATAATCACACCCACAAATACCTATTCACCTGGGATTTCAATCGCTGGCTTAAGCCAAGACAAGACATTGATAAAGCAAGTTGATATATGGCCATAGCGATAGCAGCCTAATACTCTATGAATCCTTAATCAAGGCCTTGGCTGGACTATTCCACCAAGACGCAGCAGATTAATATGTGAAAGGCTTCATCCTGCTGAGCCTGATCCTATCTCGTCTTACCTCTTTACGCCACTTCACCCCTGACCACCACGATGAGCCTGGGACACGCAGACAGAACAGGCTGGAACTGTGATGTTATCATATCAGTCAGCTGGAGATATTGTATAGTTTGAGGAATTAGCTTTATTACTACAGGCAAATGTGCATGGTTATTATCAGTCACACAAAGATTTACCTTTAAGCTAGGTTGGTGATAGTTGCCCTTTAGACATTAACATATGTTTTACAAAACACCAAATGCAAATACTTAATGCAAGCTTTTAAACTTCAGGCTCAGTGGTTCTTACGAAGGATCACACACAAGCTCCTCTACACTTTTGTGCACACCATCTGTAATAGTCACTGTAGACACTGTGCAAACAAATGTACAAGCTTCAATTAAGTATTTAGGAAACTTTGCGAGAGCAAACAAAGGTTTGTCAAAAATATGGAAATTCCGTGTGGGCGAGTATGTGCCAGTCTCATTTGTGACCTGAGTATTTTAATGATCAGCTGTCAGATTCTGAAGTAGGCGTGTTGTTGAATAGGTCACCCGGTGGTTGCGGTAAGCGACTGATAAGTGGAGTCATGGAGTGTAACAGACACGATGGAGAAGCTGACTTGTGGAACAGATGAACATGTGCTGTGCTGTGATTTCCAATAGAAGCTTCAATCTTCCACCAATGAAAGGTATATTTTAGCTTTAGATTTATCTTTCTGACCTTGTAGATGCAGTGCAAAGCTACACTTTGCAATGCAGCAGGGACAGAACAGTGGAGGAAATGGAGCACACTAATTGTTTAGTCCACACACTGGGAACTTATCGGAGTCACGGTGTCCAGTCCCAGTGTGTGACAGTACAGGAAGTTGGAGGTAAGCTCACAGATAATGTAAACAGTCTGCACTTATATAGCACTTTTTGACCTATTGGGACACAAAGCACTTTACGCTGCTTCCTATTCACCCATTCACACTCACAATGACACACACATTCATACACCGATGGAGGAGCTGCTATGCAGCTGGCCAACACTCACCGGGAGCAACTAAGTTGGGGATCAGTGTCTTGCTCAAGGACACTTCAACATGTGACAGGAGGAGCCGGGATTGAACCAACAACTGTGAGATTGGTGGACAACTGCTCCACCTTCCTGCGCCACAGTCGCCTAAGAAGAAATCTCATATTTTAGCTTGATGAAACTGTGTTGTTATACACTGGCTAGTGCAAATATTTGGGTTTTATCTTAGATGAGCATCTCACTGTTAAGGATGGTATCAGTGTTCTAGCTAACTCAGCAGGTAAAGCACTCATGTTGATACTCGTGTAAATATTGTACGCTCTGCTTGCAAATTTGCATGAGACAATTCAACATTGGAACAGACCTGTGAAATACAAGAATGTATTTCTGATGCACAGTCCACGCTGTGTCTGATGTATAAGGAAAGTTGGTCTACAGAGGTGTGCTGCAAACCTAAATTAAAAAGGAATTGTTTCATTAAAAAAAATATCCATAATGTAGAGCAGAAATTTAGTAGAAGACAGATGTGTAGTTTAGCTACAGAAACCAACTTGTTTAGTTGTCTCTCTGTGGAGAAGACTCAGCTTGTTATGTAATCTTGGTTAGATTAAGAATGAATTCCATTTTATTTTTCTATAGTGCATTATGATGATTCAAGGGCTGTGTTCTTTTGTAAAATGTTCACAATTTATGATGAGCTTTTGTGGATTAGTGACTATGAGAAACTTTAATTGTGTCTTAGAAAAGGAGCATCTTATGTTGTACAGTTTACAGACGGTTTTGTTTGTATTTTAATGGTTTTATGCTCTTGATTAAGCTTGTAGCTATGTCACAGATGCAACAAGATTCATGGTCTTAAGCTCAAGTGGGTTGGGCACTTGTGCATGACACAAATAAAAGTAAGCTAAACCCACACCCTCGTAAACCTGCAGTTTTTGGCAGTTATGTGAAATAAAACATGTGGTTGGGCTACGTTTTATTTCATTTGGGATGTTACAAGTTTTTTAACTTTTTGAACAGATCCCAAAATATTATGGTTTACTGACTTTTCTGTATTTAATCAGCTGAGCTACATTTCAGGCATGGAATATTGTAGGCAGATTGCTTTAACACATTGCTGAAGTCAGTCAATGCCTTTTGTCATCCAGACATTTTTATATAACTGTTTCCTCATAGGTTCATATATAGACACACCCACAACTGTGATGATGAAAGCAGCAGTATGATCGCAGTATTTGTCATATGCACAAGCATCGGTGGATACTGAGCAAACATGGGCCCCTGGGTTTAGGCTAGTGCACCGTAACTACCCCAGTCATAACTTTGAAAAACATGTTGAATTGGAACATAATCATCCAGTGATCATCATGTTTGGTGAGTGTGTATCCATCTCTTTAAAATGACATTTCAATGCAACTAAAGTGCAGAATTTAGTCAGTGTTAAATACACGTTAGGATGGATGAATAATCACACATTGAATGTGTTGCTGTCTCTCAGCAAATAGACCAATCTCTAAATATCTTGCATGAATTACCTTTAAAAAGTGAATCTTTAGCATTTGCAATAGTGGGAATAAACATCAATCAAAGGGAAACTTTGGTACAACTCTGGTGTGTTCTGGTGCCGCACACTGCTCGCCCAGAGAGGAGGAATGAATCACAAATGAGTGGCATGTCATCTCTGCTTCGTCCTTGCTTCCATTCCCTCTCATCTTTTCTCACTTTGCTGTAGGGACGAACGCCCTGTCTGGACTTGCAGAGTTGGAGCAGCCTCACGTTACGCTCACACACACATATACACATGCCAGCAGAAACGCACACATCAAAGGAACGAGATAAGTAGAGACACAGCTTGACTGAAAGTGTGAGACAGTAGGTAGGAGTTGGTGGCCGGGAGGCAGAGCAATTTCTCTCCACTTGTATTTTATGGATGTGATGGATAGAGATAGGATGGTCTCTCTTTATCTACTTCACTTAGTTTGTGTGCTGCAGAGAGAAAGACAGAATGTGTGGGCGTGTGTCAGTTTGTGTGGCTGATGGGTATTTCACGTGTCATCTGCAAAAATACAAAATAGTGTGTGTGGTCCCTGTAGTGTTTGTGTCCCTCTGTGTGTGTGTGACAGCCATTAGGCTATATTATGTAAATGTTTAAAACAATGGGGCACGACTGCATTACCACAATTAATGGGTAAAACCACCCAATAACGCAGTGGATATGCACCGACATGTATTAAGTAACAGTAAAAAATGTTAGAAAAAAATATATAAATCACTAAGTACAGAACAATAGTACTGCGAACATGTCTAATATGTGTGATATGTTATGGTTTAAATGGCTGAAATAAAAATACCATGATACCCAAGGGCAATTTAGAATAACAAGCTAAATTATTCATAACTGTGACTTTAGTATGGTGTGTTTGCATCAAAGTCATTGTTAGTTTTCTGACTGACATTCAATCAATTTAGTTTAAATGATTTTTAGGTTTAACTTTTTGATAAGTTGTCACTGGTCTTTGATTTGTGACTTTGAAATGTAGATAAAATTGTCAATACAATCAGTAAAAAACAAAATCACAGTATTTAAACTGATATGACTTCAGAGTGCATGAATGTTATTGTTGTGTGACCAATAATTATGTTTTTGGGTCCATGTGTTTCAACCTTCATCGGGAGTCCCTGGACCGGCTCCTTTCCTAAATTCGAACCCAGTTCTTTTAAAGTTACAGTAGATCCCTGTTTTTAATCAATATTTTCAAAATAATAAATCAAGATTTTCACCAGATATTATCTTGGGAAAAGGTGCTGTCATCACCAGCCCACAGCAATTTTGAGTTGAGGCTCACTGTTCCAACCAATCAGAGAATTTCAAGTTTTGGAGCATGTTTATTCGTTGTAATATTATAATACATCTGTAAAGATTATGCATACGAAAGACAGAAGACACATTTAATCACACATTTTATTAGAACTTTAAGAAACATTAACCAAGATTCATTGTTTGTTTTCATGTTATGACGTATAAAGTGAGTATGTCTTTAACTCACTCTTCAGTGTTAAATAGGTCGGTTTCTTAGACCCTGATGAAGGTAACAAGATGAAAACACATTAGAGGTTTAAACCTTACGTCCGTTTGCTTTCCTTTATTCGTGTACTTTGGTTGTTGGAAGTTTTTTTTTTGCTTTTTCTTGTGTATGAATCTGCAGCTACCAGCACGTCGAAGAGCAGTCGTCCACCAATCCCAGGGTTGTTGGTTCTATTCTCTGCACTTCTTGTCACTTGCTGAAATGTCGTTAAGCAACACAATGAGCCTCATGTTAGCGGCTCCCAGTAAATGGAGCCCAGCTCCCCCATCAGTGTGTGTGATTATGGGTGTGAATGGGTGAATGAGAAGCAGTGTAAGGCCCTTTGGGTACGGATATGTTAGGCAAATAGCTTTTTTCTAAAATAATCTGCTGCTAGCTGCACATCATTTGTGCATTTACATAATCGTCCAATCTAACTTTAAAAAAAAAAAAATACATTAAGTTACCAACATCTTTAGGTAATAACCAAAGAAAATCATGTAGCACTGAAATAGGAACAGCCGAAAGGAAAAGAAGAAGACTGAAGACAATCTGGCACATAGTGTCTACTTGATATCACGCATGTGACAGCACGGTGCAAATCTTCCATTGTCTGCTACAGCAAAGAGTAAAAATGCAAATGCAAAATGTGCTCTGTTGCACCTGAGTATGCAAATGTGTGCGTCTGGATTGTTCAGCACTGTCAATGAGTCAATTGTTGCCCTGCCTCAGGTGCTTTTTGGATCATTAAATTTTGTTTTTCTCTGCTGTTACTTTGAGCTCTGTCTTAGTGTTTTATATATGAAGTCCTCTTAAGTTGTCTGTGTCAGTTATTATATTGTTTTTTTAATCTTTCCTTCAAACTACCTAGTGCTGAATAGACATTAATCTGTAATTCACAGGTCAAACTTTTATTGGTTTTTGTGCAAACTATTTCAAAGGTGTATTTTGATAAGACATTGGTCACGTGCTTGGATGACGGTTTTAGCTGCTTAGCTAATTTTGTGGTTTGGAGAATTCAAGCCTCACCGAATCCAACTTTGCCTTTAAACAACGAAGCGGACTGTATTTTTCATTGAGTGTATTCAGAAAATATTTCTGTCAAGGATTTGTAGCAAATGGTTGCAGGTAGATTTGGCAGCAAAAGCTCTGCTGTTTGAGGAAGCTGTCAAACAATCCTAGCTGTGGTTCTGCTAAGAGAACAGAGCCCTCCTTCATGAACACACACACATACACACACACCAACATCAAAAACTAGGGAGGGGAAACTAAATCGATATCCGATGTATCATATTACTAAATAATAGGTTTTAGCATCCTCCAGTGCACTTTATTCAACAATTAATTAATTTCTTTGGCATTTAACTGAATTTGCATCACAGTTTCAATTTGAATTGTTGACTGTTCTTGAACCAAAAATCATGAATACTGATTAGTAAAATTATTTCATCACTTTAATTAGGCGATTAGGACTGATTATATGCCTTTGAAGCTTGTTGTTAATGGATCAGAATCTTTAGACATGTGAAAGATTTACAGGCTTTAGAAAAAGCTCTCGGGAGAGTCGGTGCTTTGATCTCAAATCTTTTATGTGTGCTTTAAATTTACAGAACATATTAATGCACATACATGTTTTCATAAAGAAGCACATAAATGCACACGTCGGATTAACTGTGGGGCCACTTCCTCTTCATTCAAGGAACTGTATTTGTCTGAATTCTAGGTAAGGCCACCAGCGGGGAGGATCAGCCTGATCCTCAGACCCTCCATGTAGCCAGTCATGCCCCGGACCACTGGCCCCACAGGTAGATCTATTGACATACTGTCTGAATGTGGAGTGCTGCTGGGCCCTGTTTTTCTGCCTGTCCAGATGCTCCTGTAAGCTCTTAACCTGGCCCTTTCTAACTTACTGACCCTCAGTGACCTTTTTGGTCATGCTTTTTAAAAAAGCTATGGATGGAAGACTGCTGGCTTCCAGTGCCAAAAAAAAAAAATCTGTTGAGCCAGAAAAGATAACAGGTACAGCCATGTGTGCAATATATCATGAGTTAAAATACTGTTGCAAAACAAAGAAGGCAAAAAATTTCAGTCTGGTTTTTAAGTCCGGATTTCTATGATATTCCTATATATCAGAACAGGTTTGGACCTTTAACACAAGGATTAGGAAAAGCAATAAAGTTGGACCTGGCTGAAGAAAACGTATAACAGAAATAATGGCAAGCAAGGAGAGATATGAGTGAAGTGGAGGAAAAGTAAAAAAAAAAAAAAACAGGAAATATGGACAATTGGCAGCTACTGCTGAGAGAGGGGGGTGGGGGTGGGGGGTGAGGTAAAAAAAAGAGGTCTACAAAAAAGAAACAGCTGTGGTTAGAGATGAAGTAGCGGGTTTCCATAGTGACTGAGTTCCTGTTTTTCTTGGCAATAGTTTGTGTGTGTTCACAATGTGCATCTACATATTTGTAAGTCGCTACATACAGAGTTCGTTTCTTTTTCGGTGCAAAGTGCAAAATGTCTCTGCAATCTGTATGCGTGTTTCTATTTGCCTGTGTAACTGCATGCATAATGTGCATAGGCTGTATCTATATATGTTTGCTGTCATCTTTCATCCTTCATCTCTATTCCCCTCCCCACGTGAAGTGTGTGTGTGTGTGTGTGTGTATGTGTGTGTGTGTGTGTGTGTGTGTGTGTGGGCGCAGTGCCAGTCAGATGCCGGCGCCTTTCACGCTGGCAGGCTTGCCCAGGTCAGGTGTATCCCAAGGACCCCCCCACCACCACCACCACCACTAACCAACACACACCTACACATGCAAACACATACACACAGCCGTGGGCAATCTGCACTGTAGACACAGACGCACACACCAATGTACTCACACATATATACTAACATAGTGCATAATTAGCTCTCAATCTGAACACAGGGTCAGACCATGCAGAAGAAAAAGAAAAACCAACAAATGCACACCCTCCTCCCCCTGGGGTGACTTGTGTAAACCAGCAGACACACAGCACAGAAAACACACTGATACCAGCAGGATCAGACTGAGCTGCACTTGGATCTGGCTCCAATTCAAAAAGGACAGAGGCTGATACACTTGTTTGATTTTGAATGATAACGAGCAAAATGCAAAACTAATCTAAACCCAAGACTGCAGGCTAAGAGCCGAGGCTCAGGGGCAATTTCATCTCGCTCTTCAATTCATAAATGCTTGTCTATGAATATTTTTATCAGCACTGTAGATAATGCTGTTTTTCCGAGAGACATCTTTGTTTTACTATCGCCACTGTTTTCTTACCATTGTTGTGTTAAATCATTTTTAAGGCTGTCAGGCTGTATGGCACTTAAATCTGCCACTTTAAATATGAAGCGAGGTCTCAGAGGTAAATTTAGGAGACAAAAGGATGATATGTGCCAACTTCACGGGTAAAGAAGACTTGGTTTCGGTCATTAGAGGGCGATTTCTATTCACAGTGCCAGTGGCAAGAGCGATGTTTGAGGTTTTGTTCCACAGTTATGAAATGAACTCACCCGCACTGCCCTAATATTACAAGCCCCTGTGTGACAGCTAAAACACAGCAACACAGACACAAACTGACGAGTCTTAAGTGGTTGTGTGATTTCAAATTGATTCCATCTGATTTCAGAGCTCATTCTGGGATCATGTTAAAAATATGAGCTCTGGCTTTAACGTGTCATCTTTTACATTCAAAGACAATAGAGTATAAGTTATAAAAAGATATTTGATTATCGAAACAGTTGGGACAGGGGCATGATGACCTCTATGCTGCATCACCACTTCTCAACCACACTGCAAACATTTGGGAACGGAGAAGACAAATTGCTGTTTTATTTACATTTACAAAGTCCCGACATTTATGGGAAAGGTTTGAATTGAAATTATAACTTCAATAAAATCAAACCTTGCTTGAGCTTATCCCGGTTTATCCCGTGAGTTCAGGGTCGCCACAGCGGATCGTTTTCCGCATGTTGATTTGGCAGTTTTTACGCCGGATGCCCTTCCTGACGCAACCCTCCCCAATTTCTACCGGGCTTGGACCAGCACTGCACAGCTGGGGAGGGAAATGGGCTGTTACAGGTTCAGTGTCTTGCCCAGAGACACTTTAACATATAGCCAGGGCCGGGGATCAAACCACTCACCTTGTGGTCCGTGGACAACTGCCCTTACTAACTGAGCTACAGCCGTAGCCACACTGGTTTATCTGATCTTTTTTGTGTGGAGGCTTCATCTGAATCCAAGTAAAGTGTCCAAACTTCCTTTCACTCACAGACAAGTGTTCCTCTGAAATCTGCAAGTGCAGAAGGAGTCTACTAACTCCACTCCAGAATCACTAACAGAATCTGCCTCAAGCAGAGATGAGGAGCAGGCTACAGAGGTCTCATAAGCTCACTTGATTTTATGTTTGGTTTATTTTTTTGTTTTGATTTGTTTTTTCATTTTTAGACTTGTACTCTTCGGCCCAAACTGCCGCTGACTCAGGTGACATGACTTTATTCCACAGAGCTCTTTCTGGAAGCATCAAAGGGGCTTAATACAACTTCTTTCACATATCCAATAGTACATATCTCACGAGTCCTCCATGTTACAAAAAGAATGCAGTTCTACAACTAGCTTTACAAACAAACCAAATGTGGTTACGCTTAGGTACAAAAACCTTAGGGATAGGTGTAGGAAACGATTAGCATGTGGTTTAAAATTCTAAAGGCACACAGTTACTGTCCATTCAAAGAAATGAACTGCTGTCTACTGTAAGTTGACTGCTTTGATGCCCACCCAACTTCCTCTGTGACCCCTGGTTCTGTAACACTAACTACAGCTGCTACACCTCATTATCAGAGAAGCATCAGCTAGAAGGTTTACTTACCAAAGCATATTTATTGGTTGTTAAGGAGTTATAACACACCACTGAATGGTGTGATAAGAGTCGAATTGTCTGTCTTAGATGATCTGCTTCTTCAAAACTCCTCATGATGACATCATCTGAAGTGAAACTCCTCCAGATGATGTCATCCAAAGGTGTTTTCCAGTTGAAAATCTGTGAAGTCGCTCTTTTTACCATAAGATAATTATAACATTTTTCACTGAAATGTATTTATTTTTAACAACAGGATTTTAATGTGATGAGTGTGATGTGGTGTATAACAAGTATAATAAGAATTGAGACTTTGAATTGAGAGGTATTCTGTCCCACTACTCTATTTTTTTATATGGTCAGGCACCGTAACACATGATAAGAACCTACGCATGTTACAGGACTATGATGTAGTAGGTCACCTATTTAATTAAAATTATGGACTGATAACAGCGACCAAGACTACAACCTCTCTTCTATCTTAGCAACCAGGTGACATCGTCTGAACTGAAAAAAACATCCTTGATTATGTCATCAATTTTTTTCAGAAGCAGAAAGATATTTTTCATTCGTACTGTATATTTAAAACAACCCACAGCTTCAGATAATGACGCTTCCTAATGCATTACATTGTGCCATTGTTTTTTTTTTTACGTCCTTTGGTGTATCGTATTGATGCCATGGGTACCCTTCGGTGTTACTATGGGATGCTCCAGGAGAGCCACTGTTTGACAACCTTAAGAATAACGGTGTCCAGTATTGATGCTACCGGTACACTTTAAGGTCAGTACCGGTCACTCCAGCAGTGTCTCCTTTTGACGCTACGGGAACGACTTTATATACACACAAAAACTGCATTAGGGTTATGGAAAACAACTTTATTTACATTATACGTGACAACAATGGTTGGGGTTAGACACAAAAAGTTCAGGGTAAGGAAGAAAATTACATGACAGTGGCAAACAGTGACAATGTCACACATGTACTTCCTTAATAAAGTAACAACGTGCGCCACGTTTACTGATCATCATTAAAGCGACTTGCATTAGAGTCAAAACCTGGTCTCCTGTGGAGAAGTTTCTAAAACTGTAGGAAGCAAGAAGCACTTCCAACAATGCTGAAGGCATGTAGAAGTTCTACCCCAGGAAATGCCACCATACCGTGGCATCACTGATGGGTGTGATCACAGGGTAATGTTAACAGGATCAGTGACAGCGTGAATACAAATACCTGCATAGAGAATTACCTTTTTTAACACACTGTACAATAGCCAGAGACAAAGTCATTCAGAAGACAGAGCAGCAGAGACTGCACCAGTTGATTTATTCAGCTGTTTTCATCTTAAAAAAATCATGGAAAGGTTCCTGTACTCAAAGACAATATTTCTAGCATTTAGTTAACGTGGAGCTTGCTGCCAGCCACAGTGAGAACACAGCATGCATGTACAGAAGAGGACACGACTGTGAATTTGCATTGTAGTAGGACTTAGTAGTAGGTGCAGCCATCAGAACGAATAAATTACACATTTCTTTCTCTCATGCAAAAGAATATCAGAGAGAGCAAGACGTCCAAACTTGGTGTGTTTGCTACAGCTACATGATTCCAGTTATTCATGTCTATGTACTCACAGCATGGGTGAAAGCCACTGAATGCTAATCACTTTATTTCCACAGCCGTCCAAACACTATATACAAACCAAAGAGAAATCATGTGAGGTCAGCAGGGTGTAGCGTCCCTCCTGTTTACTCAGAGTGATTTTATACAAGGAGGGAACTAATATCTGAGCTGCTGGTAAACACAAACAGGTGCTGAGCGTCTGCTCACGGTGACTCAGCCGAACACTGGAAGCTGAGTCTTCACAGAGTCCTGTTTACACTAATTTGGGGGTAAACACATTGGAGTGGAAGTCTTCATCTGGAGGCAGCTCTCTGCTATGTCTGGGGGGGGGGGGGGGGGGGTTGTGCACATGCAAAAGCTGCCTAATATGTATATCTGAATATATGAAACACAGCAGGCTCCACGTAAAGATGCAGCGGCAGAGTGAGGAATTGAAAAACCAGTTTCTTTCCTTATCATCACCATTGGTTGAGTAAATAGTCAACATGCAAACTATTGATTCAGAAAAGTAGTGCGGAGAGCAATCATCCTAATGCAACGATGCACCACCTCAGGGTGGGCCACTCTCACAGGCGTATTAGGTCCAGCTTCGCTGTGTGGGTGGAAGAGATGGGAAAGGGGCAAGTGGGGAGTGAGCGAAGTTAAAATAAACCAAGCTGGTGAAAGAGAGGAGATGTGGGGGAAAGACAAATGGCGGCGTGATGGAGCGAGACACTGAGAAATAGCGTGAGGGCAGAGGGAGTGTGGAAAGATAGAGTGTGGAGAGAGGAGAGTGAGATGGAAAATTCGAAGATAAAAGGAGAGAAATGTGGAGTAATGATGGAGTAATGAATGCTAAGAAAACATTTTTGTCTGTATTCGTACACAAGTTTCCATGAGGAGAAGACTCGACATCAAGCAGGGCAGCAAAATTTGGATTTGGTTGTTCTTACATGCGAACACCTTGAAATCACTGAACCCCAGTGATGTGATTTAATATTCTCACTACTAAAACTGAATTTAGTAAAAAAGGACGATGTTGCAGGGAGGTGGGTGCTGAGAGAGGAATCCTAGTTTGTCACGGGTGTGAGCTGGGGTTAAAAAGGCTGCCTACCAATGGAGGGTTAAACAGGGTTTGAGGGGGAGGTACGGGGTCAGCAAGGGCAGCCGGGGCGATGGTTTACTTTACACAGTGTCAGGGGATTAGGGGCTCCACATGCATGGGTAACACAGTCATGCAGGCGTAATTATTCAAAGTCTGGTAGAGGATTGATGAAACGCCGAGATCACTCTCATCACCACCACCACCACAACCTCTGGAGACAAAAACAAAGGGAGCAGAGGTCGAACCACACGTAGGTGACTGCAGGGCTGAGAGGGGGAAATGAAGGTGAATAATTAAGATGGAAAGTGGATTTGAAGCAGAGAACATGAGGATGAAAATGAAAATAAGAAGTCACCCCCAAGAGGAGGAAGAAGAGGAGCATTGCAGCTGTGGAGAAGAAGAATTAATGGAAGGGACAGAGTAGATGCTGCTGTTTGATTAGGTACAGAACAGCCAGGTGTGGAGAGAGCACATCCACGACACACACACCTCAAGATTCTAATTTATTTTAATCAATTATTTGTCTCAGGGGAAAACTGCACAGTACAAGCTCCTGCCTCACACCATAACTTCAACCATCACACAGAAATGTATATTCTGAGTTAGAACCATACACAGCTCTTTGAGGACATCAGAGCATTTTGGTGGTGATCCTCACAAATTCATCCCGGAATGTTCCCTCACAGCCACACATGCACAGACACACACACAAACAGAAACACACCCAGCCAACATCACAGAACTTGAAGGCATTGAAGGCAGATCTTACATTGCATTCACTTGGTCCAAAAGGCCACTTAGCACTTAAGTTCAGCTTAAAAAATGTCAGTGGCCTCTGTCACTAAGAAACCACTTTATTTGTGTTTGCAGTCTTATTTCGCTGTTTACTGTTTCTCACCACTAAACTCACTTTTCTAAACTAAACCCACATGTTCACTGTCACCATGTGGGTTTGCTGGTTCTCCTCAGTGTGGCAGAAGATCATAGTGTTTTCAGCTGACAACAGCTGAGTGTAGATGAAGGTTTTGCCTCTTTGAGGTCTTCAAGTCGCACTTTCATTATTCTCCTAAACTAGAATATTGATATGTAAAGAAGGATAAAGAGCAGAGTGAAAACAGCCTGTCTCCAAAGAAAAACATATTCTCTGTCACATACCAAAGGACATTGTTGTTTCTGATGTAACAGCTTATTGGTTAATGCTTTTTCCCTTCAACAACTAAGTTGCTGACTCTTTTTTCTCTTTACTTTGACTTATGAGACCATGGGAAATATGGATGGATAAACCTACACTGCTGTGAGACTCACTACAGACTCCCCCCCCTCCCTCCCCTCACACACACACACACACACACACACACACACACACACACACACACACAAACTCATCATAAACCCCTATTCATGAGAGGATTGGAAGTATTGTGATTGTCATTTTAAACTCACTTGTCATGTTAAACTACTGTCTGTTTTATTCTCCTTTAATTTTCTCCTTTTAAATGTCCTTTAAATTGCTACTAGTTTGTTGGTTTTTATTATAAGTTTTTTATTTTGTGTCATAAGCTGGTGAGAAACAACATTTTGTTTCAGGCTATTTTATAAATACATTGTGCATAAAGCCATTAATGAATCTTGATTCCTAAAAAAAACATTTAAAAATTCAAATGTCAAAATTTTAAATTCAAAACAACCAAAATACGTTAAAAAATAATAATTTCATATTTATGATCATGTGATACAGCAACGCCTAACAGTATTTCCTAAGATCTGGGGACAAGGCAACAAAGCAAAGTCTGATGGTGAAAGACACAGCAAATGGTCAGATGGTCACATAGGTCGTAAACAACAGATTATTCAAACCTCTTTTCAGAAAATGAACACATCTGAAAATGTCACTAATAACTCCTCAGAAAGTCTGCAGAAGGTCAAAAGTCTGGACACCCCCAGGCAAACTCCACATTTTGTTGATTTCTGGAATAGAAAGAAATCCCAAGCAAACATTAAAACTGTGCCTTCCATCAAAATTCAGGACAAAAGGGGGTCATGAGTCATGACTGTGTAGGAAAAAGTTTTTAGTTTGCCTACATTTTTACCGTTGTGCTTCTCGACCCATTGAACACATTTTTAGCAAAGTGGTTTTCCTACAGATAACGTCCATCCATGTGCACCTGTACACGCAGACAAATAGATTAGCAGTGCACTTCTTACCACAGAGGAATATGACTCGTGTTGGTTTTTTTGTCCTTTTTGACAAAGAACACAGCATGTGATTCAAAACAAATGCACACAAGAGACAGTCTGTAGACAGTGTGCAGAAATATACCACACACACACACACCCACACACACATCGACTGGATGCGTGAAAGTCATGTCCTGTGGTGTGTGGCCGATCATTTTTCAGCCCTTAGGAGAGTGAGAATAGTAGGAGATAGTGTTTTGGGAAAAGCCCCGTTGGGAATGATGATAAGGAAGTTTACTGTCTATGGAAGTGTGCTAATGTTATGAGTGTTTATTGTGAGACTTAAGTCAATTGTAGTCAATGAATGTCATGTGAGCTGAGGGAGAAGTGTTGAGTAATGAGTCCCTAACTGACACAAGTATCCACACACACAGACACGCACACACAGTCACACAAAGCATTGTCACAAATGCTTAAATATATAGGCCCTCAGGGGGAGAGGTTTACAGCAAACACACACACACAGGCTCACGTGCACACACAGCTAATCAGAAAGTGTCTTGCGCACGTGTGACAGAGAGACAGACATACACACACACTGACTCACAGAATGCACTCAGCAAAATAAAAATCTCATTATGCTCATGAACCTGAAGGTATGAGAGCAGTCTCTCATCTCAACCCATGGCCTGGAATATTAAAAGGCTTTCCTCCGTCTCTCTGCCTCCTCTTTCTCTCTCTCTCTCTCTCCCTGCATACATATGACTGAACCTCTCCATTTCCACACTCACTCGCCTTTGGGATCAAATGCACTCATGGTACCCCAGGGGCCCAGGCTGGAAATGAATTGCAATTACAGCCCTCTTTTTCTCACAGTCTTTTCTTATTATTTCATTGGTGTCTTCCTTTTCCCTTTATTCGCCTTCTGGACTCCTGCTGGATCTTTGCACGTGTGCATGTGTGTATGTGCATGTGTGTTTGTGTGTGAACAGCTTTGAGCTTTGAGTCCAGTGTGTGTTTTCCTTTCAACTTATAGAGAAACTCGAAAGGTAACTGTACAACTAAACTTCAAACGCGATTATTTCTTCCTGGAAAATGTAATTCCAAGCACATTACATTTCCTGTAAACATATTATCCTGTCTTGTAACGTAAATGGTGAGTTGACAGTGAACAAATCAAAAAAATGTTACCAGGTAACCCTGCAGTACAATGTCCAGTTTGTTTGACTACAGCATCATTAAAGCATTTTGTAATTGTGATTAGGCAGGAACATGAGCTGGTTAGCGTCAGAGGAAGATCAAGGGGCAGTGTAATAGAGGAAAATCTAACAGTTTTTACACAGAACATGTTCTATCACTTTTAAGCACATCCATGACCTTTCTTGCCTGAATCTAACCAGTACAGGAATAACGAGCCGGACTAAGGATTATGTACATTTGCAGATATGAAAATTTTCTTAAGTCAACAATTTAAGTATCACTGACTAAGTTGAAATGAAAAGCAATGACATAGTTGCACTCAAGTGGCAAAGTGCTGAATGATGAGTACAGCTATTACCACAAGGGTTAAACTAAGTACCCTGTGTGACAAAACCGTTGTAGGTACAATGATGCCGCTTATTTTCAAAGATCGTCAACGAGCGGCTATAGAGCAGGAGCTAATTGGTTAATGGTCTGCATTTATATAGCGCTTTTCTACCTATTGGAACTTAAAGTGCTTTACACTGCTTCTTATTCACCCATTCACACTCACAATCACACACACACTGGAAGAGGTTGTCCAGACTGTAGGTTTGAAAATAGACTATAGTTATTGGAATGATGATTACAATGAAACCAACAATACAAACAGACAGTATATCAACAATATTTAAAAAGAAGCATCATATACTCACCACTTTGATCCTACTTACAATGATATCAGCTTTCGAAAGGCACATTTATGACAGCTTTTAATGGGGACATAGGGGTTTTTCCTGCACGCTGAAGGGAAAAGTGAAATAACCAACCACCACATTTCCCTTTTGTTTCTGCATGAACATGTCTGTTTTGATTTTTGACTTTGAAGCCTTGGCCATACACACATCAGAACCCACAGAGATTTCACCTTTGTGTAGAGCTGAATGAATAAATGCGGGTTTGGAATAAGTGTTTACTGGAGTATGATATCAATGCAGGCACACCGGGGTGCGGTTGGACACAAGGTTTTGTGTGTGTGTGTGTGTGTGTGTGTGTGTGTGAAGGAGGAAAGCGGGTTTGTGGTGGGGGTGGAATGGGGTGGAGTTTACCAAAAGACGACAGTCAGACTCTCTGATCTCAGCCGGACCCCTGGCCACCCCACGGAGCAATCTGCAGCCCTTGCTGGTCCCTATGGCAACCAATGTGTGGGAGGGGGAGGGGGGGGGGTGTGTGCATCTCTGTGGAGTTATCACTACACTCCTCCTCTTTCATATGCTGCTCCCCTCGCTCTCTCCTGGTATGTCTACGTCGTCTCGGTTTTCTGTCCTTGAAAGACCTGGTTACTCTGCAAAGGACAAATGTGAATGTTAGAAATTAAGGACATTAGTGGAAAGTGTAGACTTAGCAGCTCAGGCCTCCACTGCAATATTTCAGGGAGGTTCCTCATAAGTATAGATGTATAACAGTGTGGGAACATTTTGACATTCCTATCTCTCTGGATTAACAGTGAGACCATGCACTCTTGATCTTACGAATAAGAAGCTCCACTTAAGAGAAATAGAATTCACCCTTTTGCAGCACAGTGTCTCAGGTGCTCTAATGATGTTATAAAACTCCTAATAACCTGGTTGTAAAAGTAATTTTCGTAAGTTTGTAAAAGTAAGTTTTGGGGGACGTTGTTCTTAGCTGTGAGTTTGACACCAAAAATCTGCTTTATCACTGTCAGTGTGGGTTGATCATATTTTATTGACGTGAATTTGACAACATGAGCAAACCTCCCACCCTGGTAATTTCCATACACTTTGGATAAAGTATTGCTAAACCCTGACCGGTGCATGGAAATCCATGAAATAAGGATTTTCACCACTTAGTCATTCCTGAGGCATCCAGTTTTTTTATGATACATGCTGATGCTTAACAGCAACAACACATAAGTCTTTTCCACAAGAGACCAGGGTTCAACTCTAGTGCGAGATGATGTGTGCTTTGCCGATGATCGTTGCACAATGTGACGCACATGGTTACTGCAGTAAGGAAGTACGTGGTCACTGTTTGTAGCATTTTGTTTTTCTGTAATTTGTCTTGTAACTTAACTTTGCTCTAACGTTTTAGTGCCTATTCCTAACGCATGTTGTCTCTTTACGTAACTTTACCCTGAAGTTGTTTTCCCCAACACAGTTTGGTGTTTATGTAACGTTGCTCCTGCGGCGTTGAACGGTAAAACTCCTAAATTGTCCAATAATAATGTGGGGTCAGTACGATACACCACAGCGTCTGTCCCTGACACTGCGGGATGAGAACGTGTTGGTTTTTTCCAACTGCTTCACTAGTGGGAAGAGCACAGAGCAAAAACAAATTTGTAGAAATATGACAAGCCAAATAATCAAAGCTGTTCAAACTTCAACAGAAAATGATGTTTCCACGTAGCACCTCATCACCCTAAGTAAGAAAGTAATTGAAAAATTACGCTTCGAGGGCCTTTAAAATGACTCCAGAGAATCTTCAGAAATGAAGGGAAATCAAGTGTGCCATTATCTGGTGATTTGCATTTGTGGCCACTGGCTGGTGGCAACAAACATTTCTAATTATATGTTCCTTTTTTTGAACTGATTCAACTCTGTGTCATAAAGTAACTTTTCTGTTGAGCTGAACGGCAAAACCAAATTCATTTCGTAGGGAACATAGGTGACATTTTCTATTAATATAATACATTTTTCCAATGTATTTCTTCTCGCTACCATATCCAGCAAGAGCACTTGGTTAAGGTTAGAGGAAGACAGTGGTCTGTGGCAATACAGTAATGCAGTCTTATTATAAACAAAGCCATAATATCTTCTTTAACTTAATAAAAGTGGTTGTTGCTTAAATCTAAACATACACCAGACTCCTGCACCTTACATGCCCTCCATCTACTCCAGCCTCCAACCTCCTTGAGTGCAATCAGGTTTGTAGTTTAGTTGCATATCAACATCATTTAGGAGACGGGTTTGGTCGCTCACTGTTTTCCAACAGCTCTTGTGATAGAAAAACTGTATATATCTAAAACACTAAACTTTATAAATATCCAGTTTTTATGTTTATTTTAGTTCATCCATCACTTTTTCTGCTGCTTATCTGAATTTGGGTTGTTGTTGCAGCAGTGTCGAGTGTCCCCTTCTCCTCCAGCCACACTCTTCAGCATGTCCTGGGTTGGCCTAGGGGTCTACTTAAAGTTGGACATGCCTGGAAAACCTCCCACGGACGGTGGACAGGTGGCATCCTGATAAGATGACAGAACCACCTCAACTCTTCTGAGTTCTCTACCGAGCTCCCCCTGGCAGTCCACTCTGTAAGTGAGGCCGGGTTCGGCCATATGGTGCTTTTCAAATGCACAGTATCGGCTCATAGAAAGTCAACTCTACTTACAGTTTTTGTCTCTCTATTGGGCAAAAGTTGCAGATCGTGTTTGGTATTTTGGTACTTTTTAGGTATGACCTTCATTTAATGGAATTTTAGGAGCATAAAATAAATGTGGAACATCACCATTATGCTAAAGACATAGACGATGCTGTGCTGCTTAAATAAAAGGAGAAAGTCAGTAACACAAATATCTGTGTGCACACTTTGGTACAAAATCCAGGAACATTAAAATTATATTCTGATGCACACTAACACTTCAGAAGGATTTGTCTTTATTTTATTTTTTTTAATTCAGAACATGTGTGAACCCCTGATTAGCCACAACACAGAAACACTATTGCAATTGTATGGTTTGTATTTTTAAGTGAGACCCAGAAAGCCAGAGAGAGAAAGACAGCAAAAAAAATGATGGAGGCACATAAAGAGTTCAAGGACTGGACGACCTTGCGTGTGCACATTGAGAGACAGACACACGACAGAGATAGTGGCCATGTAAATTAGGTTAGATTAGATAAAATTCAATTACATTGGATTGATCCTAAAGTTAAAATAGCGAGTAGATGGTGCACAGGTTGAAACCCCTGATATGCAACCTTCAAGGGCAGAAAGACACAGTTGAGCCAAAAACGTATTTCCGCTGTTTTCCTTTGACCGAGCACATCACTAGGATGACAGGAATGCAAAAAAGAGACATGTCAGATAAGACACTCCAAACATTTTCTTTACGCACATATTTTTTTCACTCTCACGTTTTCTCACAATGCTCTTCTGCCCTTGTTTGTGTTTGTGTGTGTGTGTGTAAGAAGACAAGCCTTCCACTCCTGTAAGCATCTTACAAAACACACACTTGTAGAGTAAAAGATACAACAAACATCCATTAGCACTCAGCCCCAGAAGCACTTAAATATTATGTCAATCTCATGTCTTTGAGCTAAGTACAGAGCTGGATCAGGATGGGGTTAGCATAGCTTAGCATAACGAGTGGAAATAGTTCATCCCAACGACATCTTGTTGACTAATTAACATATTGTACATGAGCTGAACTGTAAAAACACCAATTTGTGGTTTTAGAGGGAGTCATGTGCTACAATTGTTTCCTGACACATTGACAGTGTGCAGCATCTAAAGTCTATTCCCGGTCAGATTGTCAGCTTAAGTATCACTGTAAAAGTAAGTACAACTACAACCTGTACTCTGCGGCCCAAGTAATCTGGCCAGTGGCTGGAGATGCATATAAATATAATGATATCCGTCTGCTGGCAGGTTGGTCAACCACTTTGTTTAATGCACTGTATTATGTACAGACTTTCACGGTCTCCAGAAGATGAATCCTTATGATTTCAGTGATCAGCTGAAACAGCTGTCATTCATACTTAAATATCGCAACAGCTACTAAATGGTTTACAAGAAAATGTCCAATATTTAGGTCCCATAGAGGTTCAAGTCAAATGATGTTGGTGGTCCTGTGATTCTTCTTCTGCAACGCCAACATCGGAAAGATAACTTTTTACTTATTTGGTATGTAAACACCAACCCTCTTGTCTAAAAGCTGCAACCACAAATGTGTTATTATGCGAAGATAATGCATCTTAAGATATCTGTACCTTGGTATTCAACATTAATTCAATCTGCTCAGCCCAGCCATCCCTCCTCCCACTCTGCCATGCTCTTCTGACATCTGATGGAATACATTTCTAATAACAATATACCCCAAAGGGAACAACACCATAGCTTTAAAAATAAAGAACATTTGTAGTTTTGTTTAATGTTTAAATCTAAAAATGCTGTAAAGTTTTACAAGTTCTTACAAGTTTTACAAACATTAAGCCAGAGCACAAACGTTTTCTAACTATATAACCAAGTGCTGTAAGAGTCTAAACATGCCTATGCAAAATAATAATGTGCTGAAGTCACATGGATGCTGTACTGCAAGATTAGATAATAGATGGTCTTTTGTACCTCATATTTGACCATTTCTACTGAAATATGGGTCAGTGGGTGAATGGATTGCTATTTGTTCCCTTCATTAAGAACATCATCAGGTCAATATTGGGATTTTGGGGAAGCTGGGACTTTTAGTCTTTTATTTTGTTTTCATATACATTGATGAACACAATACATTTCCCAAATGTCAGCGTGTGCACTTTTGAACAGCCATTATAGCCTTTATGTGAAGCTGGGCTAACCACATTCTGACCACAGCACTCTGATTCAAAAATATGACACATATCAAGTTTCTCATTTAATTCTCTAAAATGTTAAACTGCCTTTATGACCTGCATGACTGTCACATGTGATAAATGAACTACCCTTTCTTTCCAAAGGTTATTGTCTTACATAATCTCTCAACTCTGAGATGCTCCTTTCTGTTTTAGCACAAAAAGGAAAGTGTTCTTTTTTCAGGAGCAGAGGGTCGAAATGGTGGAGGGGGCTGCTCCTCAATGATATCCCACACTGGTTCCAATCCAGCGCTCTGGCTTTTTTTTTTTTTCAGTTGTCTTTCCTTTGCAGATGCTAGTCTTTCATCTCCTGCCCTGTCTTTTAGTTCACCACAAGACATCCGCCCTCTCTTGCTCTTTTGGTCTTTTCCTTTCCTACTGTTCTCCTCTTTTTGACCAACACCCAGATACCAGGAAACATGCAAACTACTCATCGACAGTGTACTAACATTTGGTTTTTAGGGTGCCCCTATGTATTTAGCCGTAAAGTAATTAAATGTAGAAACAAATGGCATCTTAAACTTTCTAGATCAAAGGATTAGAAAGGCGAATGACACGTTAAAACATAATCTGAAAAAAACTGTCCCATATTTTATGAAATTCTTGTAAATTAACAGTGCGTGGCATTTTAGCAGTAGGCGTTCTCCATCACCATGTTCTACATCAGTCATTTCCTTTACTTTCTTTTCTTTAATTTAGATTCTGTAATCTAAGTATAAAGTACACAGTTCCTGGACCTAACTCTCTGAAGAGTGTACTGTAAAAAAGTATCACAGTAAATTATTGTTGAATCTTCCTAAAATGGTATGTGTCATTCTCACAGCTTGGTCTGCTGTAATTTGTCCTTTTGTGGTCAGCATCCTTCTTGCATTTAATAATGATATCCTAATCTTTATTATGATTATGATTATTCTGATTTCCATCTTCTGTATGTTTTTGCTGCCCAAGTACTTCAGCATACTTTCAGCTAGAAACACCGTTTAAACTTCGAAACATTCAGTTTATAGAGCTTATAAATATCTTTTATACTAAATTATTGATTTGATGATGTAATTGATGACATTCTCAGTGAGATCACATAATTGCCTTAGAAGTATTTAAGTCTAGCTGGGTTTGAAAGTTTGCCTAACCAATATATAAGCAAGCGACATTTCATTTCAGCTATTTCTCAACTGTTTTTTCAGCTTTTCTTGGAAAGTCCTTTCAGCGCCGAAGCATTCACAGTGCATTTTCATTTCGGAAATGCTTTTTCTATTTTTAAATTAGGTATTTATATTCGTAAACATGGCACATTGCTATGTTAAGCATGCCCTAATGAAGTTGCAGTCAAAACATTTTGAAAAGACATTTGTCATGTCATGTGTAGAGGTGATCTTACTCGAATCTAACGCTCCTGACTCTTCAGCACATACGTCACTCCAGAGATCGTCGTTAGACAAACATTGAACATTTATTGCACTTGCTTCTCAACTTAGCCAATGACGGATCAATTGTACTTACAACTTTAAGCACAGTGATCTCACAGGTACACACACTAGCTGTTTCATCAAACAAGTTTCCCAAAGTATGTCAGAACTCACAGGACTTGCAGAACTCGTAGGACTCAGTAAGAAACCGTGTGCCTCTACAGCTACACACAGAACCTTTTCTTCTACCTTGCTGCGGTCCACACCTTTCTTGTAGTCAGAGTTCCTCTGCTTCAGCTACTATGTCACGTCCACATCCTTCAGTTATTGAGCTAAAACTGCATCTCTCTTTAACAAACCCTTAGCATTGCATTGTTTCCTTGACCACTGGTCAACAAACTTAAAGGTAAACTATCAAAGCCATACGATGTCACTAATGACATCATCAGTACATAGACACATTACATAAACAATTACATTACACACACAGCAAACATTACATCAAAAAAGTAACTAAACTAACCCCCTTGGTTGGCTCATACATCATGTATGCATTTGTATGCATACATATGTATGTATGTATGTGTCAACTATAATTGCACTCAGAAGAACAGAAGCTGTTATCCTTTTGAAACTGCAGAAAAAGCTGAGTTAGTTGGAACAGTGGTCAAAAGTAAATTTACAAATTATTACTGTTCATTAAAAGTAATGTGACTATATTTCATTCTAACTTAAGTACATTTTCTTTTCTAAATAACTCTTACTCCTACTCTCAGAGTTACCACAGACTAAGATTTGGTCTGATCTGAAGTGAAACTTAAGGCTCAGGTACCAAAACACTTTCCAAACTTTGCACACGAATTTATGTGTTTTACTCATCAAGCTTTAAATTAAAGAAAATGACATGCTCCTAAACTCAGCATAGCTGGCTAAAAACACACATCTAAACTCCCCTCGGTTAGAATGTAGCTAGTGAGCTTTCTGAAAGAACAGGACTTTCACAGTTGATGCTGACTGTATATCCCGCATCACAATCTTAACCGCAAGCTGAGCTCCCTCACTGATAATGGGCGTTTAGCGCCAAATTGTAATGTATGTGCACCTTCCAGCTGCACAGACATGTCAGCGATTCGGTTTAGTTGTCAATCATCAGAGTTAGTTTAACATGACATGACGTTTTAGGAGCTTCAGTGTGTCAGCTTTACAAAAAGTAAATAAATCACAGTTTGCTTTCAGAACTTAGATTGTGCAGGAACACGGCACTAACTACTAACAGCACAAATGAACTGGTAATAACAATAACAGGTTAATGAGGAACAATTTATAGGCAATTTATCGCAACTTATTTACAAACAAAAGGGTTCATCCTCAATTTTATGTCGTTATAGAATGTGATAATAAAATTATTTTTTTGTGGTGATGAAATGACACTGATTCCCTTCACTATTCAAATGCCAACATGCCAGAAAACACATGGCAACATAAATCAGTGCTTTTAAAACCTTGTAAGATAACATCCTTCTCTGCACTCACCCTCTGTTCCTCCCTTATATATTTCTTTTTCCTCTTTCTTTGTCTTACTTTATCTCTAACTCTCCTACACAACAAAGTTACACTGTGTGTTTTGCTGAGAGGCTGCGTTGATGGCAAAGTTCAAAGAGAGATCAGGACAGTAGGCAGCAGCAAAACAAGCCCCTAAGCATTATAGTTCTCCATAGCCACGGAGCCGTGCTCCATTTACTGCACACAGACACACACACACACACACACTTGAGACTATAAACTTGACCCTTACCACTCTCACATGGACACTGTTGATTTGTTTGTTTCCGCATCGCTGCAAGACACTGCATATATAAACCTATTCAAATGTTTTGGTCTGAATGAATCCACATTTGTGTAGATCCAATTTGTGCGTATTGCAGCTTTGTGTCTCCACATGTGTGTCTTATTTCATGTGCATTCGAGTGCACTGCCATATCAGTCTGTGTGTGTATTTCAGTGTGCATGTGAGCATGTTTATGAGACTTAGGCCACCACATTTGCAGGCTTAAATAAAACCCTTTCCTCGTATGAAACTGATGACATTTCCATGGAAAACAGGTGGCTATACTTTAAGGCAGTACACTTTACTTGCCATAATGTATTTTCAGGCTTTGTGACAAAATCAAAAAAAGCAGGCACACTAGTCCAGATTCTGATCCACTGGTCTAGATTGAATGTGATAAAAATAAAACATTCCTAAGACTCAGAGAGCATAACGTCTCAAATGATTCTTCTTGGGGCCCACAGCTGTGATGGGATTCATTCTAAGGCTTCTTTTAAGTTAGTAGATATCTTTTGCTGTTTTGTGAAATGTTATGCTTGATAGAAACTTAACTGAAAATTTAAAAGAAAAAAATTGATTTCTAGTAACTTGGTTAGTTAATAGGCATATTTTATATATTTACTGCCAAATATCACTGAATAAATGAAAAAGCTAACTTAAAAAATAAATAAATGGGCAGCGAGAGAGCTAGCAAGAGTGGTTAGCACTCTTGCCGCACAGCAAGACGGTAATTGGTTGGATTCCTGGACTGTACAGGGCCTTTCTACATGTTGTGTTTGGGTAGGTTTCCTCTGGCTGCTCCAGTTTCCCCTACAGCTAAAAGCATGTCTTAGGGACCAGGTCAGGTGGGCTCATAGTGGCAGCACCTCAGGACCCTCCATCTGATTATCTGATGCAGTTTCCTTATACACCTTGTATGTATGATGACAAAGTAAAGCACCTTGCTTTACTTTAAAGTAAGATGTGTGTTCTGCAGGATTAGGAGTCATCTTTACTCAAAACACTGAGGAGATGCTGGTATTTTAACACACAAAGTGTGTTTGTGCCGCCTGATTTAGAAACATTTTGTGAAACGCTGCAGTGTGTGTTGCTTAACCCCTCGTTTGTTAGAGCTGCAGTTAGTCTGCTGGTTATGCGGTAAAAGCTATTTACAACATCCTCCACCATCACTTTGCAGGAGTCTATATCAAGGCAACACTATGCACTCAAATGTTTGCTCTGAGGGTGGAAATGAAGTACAAAATAACCACGTGTGCACTGAATGTTAGGTGTGTTGCACCATGTCGCATTTTAACCTTTTTTTAACCTCAGAATTGGAGAAGATGTGAAAAGCTTGATTTTTATGTGAATTTATTTTTATTAATTCAGACAAAAATCAAATTTTTGACCACTAAAAAACACTTGTTCATCAAATGATTCTGTGACAAATAACTTATATTTGGGGGACTCGTTGGATCAGTGTGTTATTAGTTAAAATTTATTGTGTTTGTTCATAATTTTACTTTGGATGAAGATCTGACCACATTTTAATACAAATTAGAAAATAGCACTTTCTACTGCCTTTGCTGTAACTTTTGGCATGTAATTTCATTTTAACTATTTATTAATATTATTCATTAAATGTCTGTAATATATAGTTTGCATGAATGACTACAAATATATGTAAAGAATCTTTTGAAACATCCCTAATTTAAAGCAGTCACAGGTCAGAGGCTGAAGCCTGGGATTGAAGCAACAACTGCGAGATTGGTGGACAACCGCTCTACCTTCCTGCGCCACAGTCGCATGTGACCCTTTCGTGTATGAATTATGAGAACCTCAGTCAAGATTTTGTTCTTGAGTGTTTTTATTCGTCTCTAGATAAAAAAAAAAAAAACATGAAAAAAAACAAAGCACTTGAATTGTTTTTTTATGAACCCATTTTTCATGGAGATACAAACATGTCCACTCAGCAGACACCATGGATTTGACCTTTGAACCAAAAAACATGTATTTAACAAACCAATAGCAGAAAATAATATACTGTGTGAAAACTATGAAATAAAAAGATTTTCAATGCTGCTAATCTGGTTTTATCACATTGTAACATATTCTAATACTTTTAAACAAACCTGACCAATGAACTGCAGAGTTTCTAGGATTTTCTATTAAAAGACAGAGAAATATTGTCAATGGCTCTTCAAACACTTTCTCTCAGAAAGTAGCATTGTCTCTTTAGTTTCACTGAAAAAAAATGTTTCCATCATTTAACAGGTGCTAAACACACAAAAAAAGACCAACTATGTGAACTAAACAGAAGTAAAAATGTTGTCTGTGGTTGTACAAATGTTATTTCCCCCCTCTGATTTGCTATCAGCCTCTCACATCATCACACCCATCTCATCTCCACTTCCCATCTATCTTGCATTGAAATTGGCATAGCATCCAGGGCACACAGCCACAAGACCAAGCATGCAGACATACTTTGTTTTTCATTTGCTGCAGCATCGTGGCATCTTTTGGCTGTTTTTGCTTCACTGAGAAAAGGCCTGTGTTATCCAGGGCCAAACCTGATCTCAGGGGGGTGGCCTGGAGATTGCTCTGCACTTCACTGGAGGTGGAGTGTCACTTGTTATTCCACTTGTGGGTGTCTTGATGGAACCTGCATTTTTTTAGTGCACAAGCTACAGATGCTCCCTCAACATTCAACTTCCACTCCCCCCTAGAAAATATATGAATCCATACTACTAAACTGACAACAACCTGCAAGGATGTCCTGCTATAGAATTCAATTCAACTTTATTCATATAGCTCCAATTCACAACAAATGCATCATGGGTTAAATGCAGAGAAATAATTTCATTCTAACATGTACGTACAAGATGTATATGTGCCCAAGGACAAAAAAGGTTGATCTAAAACAATTTCAATAAAGAGACTTTTCCTTATTTTCCCCCTCTCTCCCAAACAATTCGCACACATGCATATTCAAGATGTCTGATTTCCTTGACAGGGCGTCTAGAAATAACTCACCCTGTGGGTAATTGGGCTGCAAAGACTGATAGTAACCTGGGACGTTTGACTTTCTTTTGCCTTTCAACATCAAAATTGGAATTCACAAATCAACAGTACATCTGTTTGATGTATAGTTCACACGGTTCACAGTTAATATTATGTTGAAGTTATTTTTTTATGTTCATCATCATTGAAAATAATACTGTTTTATAGGCTACTGGAAAAATACTTTTTTTTAGATTTTTTTTGGTTCTGATTTGTCCTTATTCCAACTTTTGTACATTTTTAACTTAGACTTAGAAGAAAGCAATGGCAACATGTCAGCCCACAGCAGAATTAGAAGGAAGAGCAGATAACCTGTGCTCCATAATGGGAGAATGCTGCAGGAAAGTAAAGAAATGATGGAAATTTATTTCATTATACATTATATAGGCCATATTCCTGGCCTGTAAAACTTAAAGTTCACTTTCACAAGAGAACTTTTAATTGTACTCTCACACCCACTCTGAATCCACATCTTTCTGGTCTACACTCAGATCTCTTTTCATCTCACTTGTACACAAAGTTTCACTCTTTGCTGTGAAAACTAAATGCCCTTTGGCTGCTCTCATCTACATCACGCATCTCTTTAAAAAAAGTCCCACTGTACCATCAATCTCAACTCTATTAGTATATAATTAGTCTCATCTGGGATTTGAATCCTGGTATAGTGTTCTCCCTCCTTTGAACCACAGCTTGTCCAATAGCTTCAAAAAGATCAGGTAGCACATTATCATGTTATGTACGGTCATTATAAGTTGTGATCATCCACACAGCTATGCTACACATTGTCCACCAGCTTGTGGCTCTTTTGATACTCAGTCTCATTACTTTGTCTGTTTGTCTGTTTGTTTGTTTGTTTGTTATATATACAAATCAGATTGTGACACATAAAATCGCATTATAATGACCTATTGTACCTGCTAGGACATGAAGTAGATACCTGATATAGTGCTGATAACAACAGATAACAGCAATCAAATGGTGTCATATTCCATAGCGTGCAGGTTATTTTGTCATTAACCACTTCGACACACTTTATTTTACAAACTACAGTATAATCCGATAATTGCAGTAGATTTGTTCATTTTTGCTCATCTGTGGAAACAAAGAATGTGTGTTTTCATTTAAAAATACTTTTTGCTAATCTAACAAATGGTGAGTTGACAACACATATGCCTGGTTCTGCTGGAGGTTTTTTCCATTAAAGGGAGTTTTTCCTCTCCACAGTTGCCTATGACTTGCTCCTGGGGGAATTCTTGGGTTCTCTCTATACATCTTTATAGTTTTGACTTTATTCTGTAAAGTGCCCTGAGATGACTTTGTTGCGAATTGGCGCTATATAAATAAAGTTGAATTGAATTGAATTGAATATGATCATAATTTCATGGCAGTCCATTCAATAGTAGTTAAAGCATTTTAGTCTGAACCCATAGCCATAGAGGCTTACTATAGATTTTGTTCTGCTATTGTTTGAAGAACCAAAGTCCTTCGACCCATCCTGTCCTCCTTGCTCCGGCCCTGTCCCCAGTGTACGGAAGTGGCTCCTGGCTCTTGTAAGCGGGTCTGGAGCCACTTTGTTCTGCTCGGTTTGCGACACGGCAAGCTTTTCATGCTCCAGGGGGCCGCGGCAGATCGTCTTGCAGAAGCTGAGAGCAGTCCTGGCTCACAAAGGGCGGCTTTGTCTGAAGAGTCTCTTATCTGTCCACCAGCATCAACTTACTCCTACGACACAGAACCACTCATAAGAAAACCCACTTTACACTTCAACCGCACACACACATAATGTATACAGATGGCACACTGAGACGAAGACTCAAAAACCAAGACGCCCCCCCACACACAAGGCTCTGTGGGTGTGTCTCTATGCAAACATAAGGTGCACATTATTAGTAGAGATGTATGAATAAGCTGCTGCAACTATGCAGAGGAACCCAATCAATGTGGGAAGCATATGGTCACACTGTGCAAACAGTACATCCTCCTTGAGGTTCATCTGCCTGCACACATTTACATAACACCCACAAACTCTTACCTTTTTTAAATACATGCACATCCTCTCCAACCAGTTAACATCTATACTGGTGGCTGTGCATATGATTTTTATTGCTTGCATTTATGAATTTGTTCAAGTCAGCAATTCACCAGCACTTTAGGAAAGTATGACTTTGAATTATTTAAAGGTCCAATCTGCCTGTTTTCATGTGACATTTTCATTGTCTATTAATTATTATGTTGACACCATAATGATACAGACTCACTGTGCTTTTTTTAAGATTTAGGATATGCTCCAGTAAGAAGCAATCTAAAGTCCTCAGCAAGTGAATCTGTTTCTTCCCAACACTGCACCTTCTTTGTTTTAGTAATAAAAGATTGTCATATTTGAATATATGTGTGTTTGTGTGTCTGCAAGTCTTAAACATACATTGGAACCAGACGCAATGTTTATGACTTGAATTTAATTATTTTGGATATGAAAATGCATTCCTATGTGTGTCTCACATATATATATATATATATATATATATATATATATAAAGTAGATGGGTTAAAATAGTTAGAAGTCTGTTTGGAACACTTAACTGTGTGTCAAATTAAAATAAAACTGCCGGCAAAATCAAAATCAACACTATAAAAGGAGCAAGAACGAGCCAAAACTGTAAAATGGCTTAAAACTCACCATAAAACCCATTAAAACCGAGGACAGCTGCGGGCACAGGTAATAATTCTCTGCAGGCTCATCAGTAGAAGCCACCTCTTCTACATTCTCACATTGTTTTCAGTAGTGTTGGAAGAAATACTCCAATTATTTACTTAAGTACATATATGTAATATACCTAATGTGGCCAAAGTAAAACTACTTTACATGCACTTTACATTTGGATTATAATTTTTTTTGTTGCAGCTTGTAATTAAAGGCCTCATAATATTATAGATTGTAGATTATATTATTAGATTAAAAACATATGATAATCAAAACTGTGTATAATTTCAATTATTTGAGCTGAAGAGCTTGTGAATTTCAGATTTTGGATCAATAGTCTTATTCTACAGTATGTGGTTTATTAACCAGATAATAACAGCAACTACACTTATTGTCCGGTGATGTAGGTTCCCGCCACCCCCACCCCCCACACACCCCCACCCCCCTAATCCTATCACCTGAAACCCTAAAGATGCACCTACGTATCTTTTCATCAGCATGTTGTACTTTTCTAGCCTGATGCATAAGTCACTAAGAGACAAACAAAGGTCAGCACCAACAATATGACATCCACAGACACACATTCACAATACTAGTTACCTACCAGTTGAACCTCAGTATGTGAGCACACATGCTTGACACCCTACACGCCCCACTGCAAGCACATGTGAGTGTATGCACACTTAGCCCCTTCTCGCAAACCTGTGTGTGTTTGATGGATTGACAGAGCATGAAGAAGAGGAGACCTCCTCATTGGAGTACCTCTCAGCTTAAACTTAATTACAAGGATTATTCGTCTCCTGATTGTCCTTCTGAGCCCTGTGGAGCCAGGTAAAGAGTGCAGACAGTGTATAACTATTAACACTGTGGCCACAAGGGATCAGACAGTCTCCTCTTGTCCTGCCAATAACTTTGTTTGGTGAATTCCACAGTTGTAGGTCCATGCACACAAAAAATAAAAAAATAAAACTGTTCTCAAAGCCTGGTTGCCAGATTGTGAGGGACATTAGTAACTCCAATCTGAGAGTCTTGTTGAAGTAGCATCAAATATTTTAGAGAGGACAGGAGCAGATGGTTCGGGTATGGTATGGGATTCTTCTTGCAAGCAGAAATTGCTAAATGTGTTCCCATTGTGACTTTAGAGAGGAAATGGCCGTCATCTTGCTATGCATTATTAAACTAAATTGTCCAGTGTGTGCGTGCATCATGTGTGGGTGCACATTGTTGGAGCAATTGAGTAAATGGGCATTTAATTGGTTTTGCAGAGAGCATACATTTTGGCAGGGATAAACAGAGTTCTTTGTCTGCCAATATCAAAGATGACGGAGCAGAGATAGTCAAACGTTGGGCAGCACAGTGACTCAAAGCTGAGGCAAAACAATTAGGAAGCTGATGGTGAGTTCAGGCTTCAAATGATTAGTTTTCTGCAGGAGGAGAGAAAACACTTTCTTGGGAGTTTGGCATTAAGGTTTTCATGTATCCAAGGATCCTTTAAATGCCCCCACCCTGCTTTGCACCATAGGGGGGGAAAAAAGTGGACAGTTGGGGAAAATATTCATGAGTTGACTTTTGTTTCTGGTTATCTGAACAGATAATGATTTTTTTAACTGAGCATCTACAGATTACATACATATCCACCGTAGGGAGAACAAATAGCGAACAATTGAACCAGATAAACAAAATCAATAAGTAAACAGACAAAAACCATCGTGCAAAGCAAAACAAGTTAAGCAGAAAGCTCAAACATCAATACACAACTGAACGGCAAATTATTTTTGTCCAACATCCAAACAAATTCTCTGAAACCTGACAGGAAATGAGTTACCCGGGAAAATGATAACGATATGTTCAATATCAAGGTAAGAGGGACTTTTCAGCCCATCCTCATTATGTTAATAGAAAACACAATCTGGTTACAGTTTCATTGTCTGCAAAAGAATGCATTTTGTGTTGTATAGTATCTTGTATAAAAACTGATGTTTTAGGAGAAAGTATTGAGATGTTCACAATTGATATATTTGATGTGGGCACTGACACAAGGCAAGGATGGTCATTTTCCATGGCTAAATACAAAGCAGCATGTGTAGCAGGACACAGATTCTATCAAGTTTGTGTTACGCTTTATTAATCAGTCAACTACAACTGTAGGCTACAACACATTCAAATAATACAATGTCTTTTCTCACCTTTAAAATGTATTTTATATATCTCTGCCATGCACAGTGTGTCCTGGAACACACAGTTTCTACTTGTTTTATGTTAAATGGATGGAGTTGGTAATTGAGTTACCAAAATAGTTTTTTTTAAGTTACCACGACTTCAGTTGAATTTTACGTCAACAAATGCAAAAGTTTGAGTCTGTAATTATCAACATTATTATTTCAACACAACTCATAGTAAAGTAAATTTTTCAAAAAAAAAATTGTATTGTAATTATAAATTAGTGCTTTTATCTTGGACCTACCCATTTAATTAAGTGGTAGTAGCATTTTTCCCAATTTTGCTCTGAGTCTTCACTGTTTGCTAGAATTTATTTCAACCTTGAGGTGATACAGTGGAAACAGCTTTAAGCATATGTTGCTTATGATACTATTATGCATTCGTTTAATTACCACGTTTCAATACGTTAGCTAATAGTAGCTTGTAAGCTACGTAGCTAGTATTCGCTAAAGCTGAGAGACAGCTTTTCCACTTGATAGCCCAGCAACTGAGATCACATTCAAATAGAATAAAGATAATTAATGAAGTCTACATGTCATCACCATCATGCCTTGTCTCATCTCTTTGTGCTCTGTGTTTTGTTTCATCCATCTCTCTCTCTCTCTCTCTCACCCTGGCTGGGCTTCAGAGAGTCGGAGGAGACAGACCAGGCCTTTGACTAGTGATGCTATCACTGTGAGCTGCACAGGCCCGGCTTTGTTTTCTTCCTCCTGCCCACTTTTCTGCTCTCGCTGTGCTTCCTCGCCAGGTTTCCCATTGCTCATAACATTTCTAAAACAGGGTATAATGAGAAGTGTAAATGAAGACAGTGAAAAATCAGGAGTGTTCAGTAATTCTCAGGGTAAGTTGAAGAATAGAAAGGAGATTTACAAAGAGATCTTTTTTCCCTTTTTGGTTGAAAGAGTGGAAGAGTAGAATACCCTACCAAGTACTTGTAGTTTGTTATGGAAAGTTATGAAGAAGTCAAAGAAATTGATATAAGAGGCACAGAGGGAAACCTCCCATGAACGTTTGCCCTCCATTCACACATCACTTCCCATAAACCACCAACTTTCTCACAGGAGGCTTTTTCAGTTATTTGAAGCCATTCAGATTCCAATTTAATTGTCTCATCGGGCCAAACAAACTGTACAAAAAGAGTAAACACATTTAAATTCAACTAAACTGCTTCAAACCTCATTAATACACACACATACTGAGTAAAATGACAGTAAAAAGATGATTTCAGGGATAAAAATGACTGAAAAACATAAATTGTATCTTCTGATGATTGTGTCTCAGTGGGCAAAGAAAGATAGAGATTATATTATTTAAAGACTATAAAGATTATAAAGACATTTATATATATATATATATATATATATATATATATGTTTTGGTTATATATGTTTTATCGTCACTGTTTTCGGAGAGTAAAGTTTTAAACATCAAGAGCAATGATCACTAACTTTTTGTTAATGTTTTAAGATGTTCTGTCTGCCGAACGAACCTACAGATTAATTGAGATTCATCATCTGCTGATCATAAATGTCAGCAGGTCCTCCTAATAAATCCGGTGCATATTGAAACATGCACTAAATTATTGACATATTTGACAATCTTGGGGCCCTCGAAGGAAAGTCAGAGGCTAAAAGAGTCGTTGAGAAAAATCCTCTTGGGGAGCATGAATGTCTGTACAAACTTCATGTCAAATCCGTAGGTGAGATTTTTTTCTCCTTGATCAATGTGGTGGGGCCAATAAATACCACTGTGGTGACTAGAGCCACAGCAGACGTATTCAGCTGGGTCGGTGATCTACAGTAACTAACGACTGACGCTGTGGTTCAACTCTACCACATGAGCTACAGCCGCCCCAAGTTCCATATTTATATCATAACATAGCAGAGGACATCATAGGCTGTAATTTCTGAGAGAAAATGTACTGGTCCAGAGATTGAAGAGGTCATACCGAGCCTCTGTATGAAATGAGTGTTAAATCTTTTTGTTTTAGCAAAGCTCTGTGGTTTTCAAAGACAAAATGATCAGAGAGAGATGTAAAATGATCCCAAGGAAACAAAAAACATGACACGTAGATTGATTACAGATGAAAAATGATCACAAAGAGATTGTGATGACAATGAATATTTAAACTCACCAAAAATAAACATAAAAGTATCCTAGTGACAGAAAATTGAAAATACTCACTATTTGTCTTTTAATCTTTCCTTTCACATCCTACATACATTAAAGAAAGAAACAGTTTTAAACTATAAGTCCCTCCTGTCATTTTACTTACGACCTGCGGTTTTAGGATCCTCCCTCACTCTCTAGGGTTTTTGACGTTTGTGAATGCTATGGCCTATATTGTCGGATTTCGCAGAAGTTTTTTAAAAAAACATTGTGATGCCTGTTTTTATGATGTTTTAAACTGCAAGATCACACAGAATTAATGTAGGATTGGTGGAATTAATTGTTGCCATTGCAACATTGCAAATTCCTGGAGGGACATGATATATATTTAACTCAGTGTCTCTCTCCCACCTCCTCTTTGATGCACATTATCTATATGTATGAGTGTACACAACCGGGTCACATTGCACCTCCCAGAGAGCCTATTGAAATTTTAAGTAGGTTATACTGGGCTAATATCTGCAAAAATGCCACTATGAGCAATGATCTCACTTATGATCTCCTAAGACACATCTATTAAAAGAAAGGAAGAAAGAAGAGAACAAAACAAAAACACTTTGTTCGGGGATTTGCATGTCTCTGTTTTCACCAGCTTTCTATGCTCGTGTGTATATCAAAGTTATTGCAGGAATGTTTTCATTCTACATTCAAGTAACACAATGCAGATGTTAATGCTGGAGTCCATCACAGCTCATAAAAAGATCTATATTCTCTCTACTGGAAGAGCATCTGAAGTGAAGTGTTGAATGCCAGGATCAGCAAATGAAAAAACTTTTAAACACACTCAAATTGAATAATCTTGCTTTGATCTCATTTCGTGTGAATTATTTATTCTATAACTCGGTTTCTATTTAATGGCTGGTGTTTTACTGTCTGTAAATGAATATAATGTCGGCTGGGGAAATATAAGAGTCTCATTATGTTAATAGTGACCTCTGTGTGCCCTGGCAAACTGCTGTTTACATATCACACATGTACAAACTGCAGCCTTGGCACTAAGAACATTAAGACACCTCACGTCAATCGATAAATAACATACCAGAACATAAATATTGGCTTTTTTTAACCACATTGTACCAGCTCAACATTAACTCAACCTTAACTCAACATTACCTCTTTGCACTTGAAACCTTGACTGAGATCATGGCAAACAAAACTACCAGCTACTATCTATCATTGGTTTTGCTAAATGGAAACTAAAAAAAGGCAAGTAGAGTCAAGTCGGTACCATGCAGTGGATAAACAACATACTAAACACTGGTTACAGAGTTTGAACAGGAACATCCCATCAAGGCACCTATGTTTCATCTAAACTGAGCTGTGTCTTTCACTAAGGAGCCCTTTCCAACATAAAAGATGGGGGAACCACTGTAAACACCTTCACCACTGCCAATACACACAAGCTAAAAGTGTTGCTTGCGATAATGATTTTTTTTTTTCATTCGACACACTGGAAATATTAGTTCCTGAGTTTGCTCCTGAGCTAAGTCCTGAGCTTGCAACAATGTTTTTGGCTACTATAAATTCTCAAGATGGAGTCAAACAAAGGTGAACTTTGACCTCTGACCTGTCAGAGTTGTCTGAGACATCACACAAAAACAAGAAACGTATTGTAAGTATTCTTAAGTTGGACATGCTTTGCTTTATGTGGATAGGATATTCAAATATTTGAACAATTTAAGTGAGAATCACCTTTGCTTGCTCTTTACTCAGGGTGTGATAATAAGACTGTGCTAATGGTCCAGTGTCCAGACTTTGGCTTCTCCAGGGTGATTGGCAGGTTTCTGATCCAGTTCCACAAGTGGAAAGTCAAGTCATTAGAGGTGAGGAGGTCTTGTAATCACGTTGGACTGTCCTTAAATTTAGACAGACAGCTCGCTGTCCAGCAAGCATACACACACACACACACCAATTATTTATCCATCCCACTACACGGTCTCAGTTGGAAAGGGTGCTTGCTATATGTGTCTCGCATAGATTAGATTGTGCCAGCGCTGGTCAGGAGTAGAGAGAGGAACAGTGGTGGAGCTCAGTCAGCCATAGCCACAGACTGTCAGACACAAACCTGTCAGACATTGGACGGATAAATTGGTGAATCAGAAAGTGGGGAAAGTTCCACCACACACAGAACACACACATAAAGTTTCATTGCATTTGCCATTTCCAGTCTTTTTCAGAATCCGCTGTGGCCAACAGCACAATTATTTCCTGTCGGGCACCATGAGAACTTGGGATCTGCTTGTAATAAGAAAAGAACATTTTCCTTATTCAATAAAATAACAAGAATAACACAGGTTCTCTCGTTCTATCTTATCATCTTAACTATTTTAAATACTTTCTTCTTGTCATGTTTTGCAGTTTGTTTACTTTCGAAGTGCCTTCTTTATTCCCTAGAGCTTTTTTCTCACACCAAATCCAGTTTGTAATGTTTCCTTCCCTTCTCTTTGCTTCTATGTGTGTGTTTGTGTAGGTTTGTGTCGCTGTCGTTCTAATAAAACATTTTCATAGAGTAAACTCAGTCTGGCATGACATTGCAACGAGAAACAGCCTAAACAAAGATGTGTTTTGTCCTGGAATGGAAAAAGGACAGGAACAGAAAGAAAGAGCTGTGTGTCATCAGCATAGAAACTGTAGGAAAAGCTATATAGGTGAATGATAGAACCAAGGGATGTGGTACAAACGGAGAAAAGAAGGGGACCATGAACTGACCCTGCAGCGCACCAGTGGAGAGGCAGTAAGATTTAGAAATTTGCCTTTGTCAAGAAACATTAAAGATTCGTCCAGATAAGTATGACCGAAGCCAGATAGACTGAGGCACAGGGATTCCACAACCATCAGGAGTGCCGCTCTGTAGAATGATCACTCCTCAAGCCGGACTGGTTGACATCAAGGAGATTTTTTAGAGAAAGAATATCTGACCTTTAATTGAAGACTTGAATGAAAAGAGAGACAGGTCTCCAATTTTCAAAAAGGGAGGGGGTAACTGGAGCCTGTTTAAATGTGGTGGTAAAGATGCCTGTTGTGAGAGCTGTATTATTGACTTGAGTAGTGGCTGGGATGTGTGTGGTTTTAGTTGCTTGTAAGAGAGTGGAGGGGATGGGATGCAGTGAATAGGTGCTAGGACAGTTTAAGGTGGATGTTTCATCCTCAGTCATAGTGGAGAACTGGAAGAGTAATGTGCAGTTTGATAAAGTAAGCAGGATGTCTCCATCTGGTTTGGAGAACTGTGAGCTAATAGCTGCCATCTTGTTAGTGAAGAAGCTGACAATGTCATCAGCAGTAACAGAGGTGTAGGGGAAGTTAGTTGGGGGTAGAGGACCAATTTCAAAGTGGAAAACAGCTTCCTGGTGTCAGTGGTGATGTTAACCTTGTCCAGGTAGCATTCCATTTTCGCCTTGGCGATGCTATGAGAAAAAGATGGGAAGGAAGGAAGATAAAGTTCTGTAAACCTCTAACGAGCTAGAGATTTCAATCCGGAAATAGGAGAAAATTGGTTGCATCACAAGATGGTGGAGACCACAACCAGAGCTAAAAGTCAGGAAACACTGAAGCAACATTTCTCAGGTGCCCAGAAACACATCTCCAAATCACTGCAAAAATGTATCTGTATATGCTTCATGAATAAACATGAGATTATTTGCTATCAAGTTTCCTGTAGAATTCATAAAGTGAAAATACGACAATGTTATATTTGGATTTTGTTCTTCTGCCCCAAAATAGCATCTGCTAATCCAACAACAAGTCTTATATTGGTAGTTCTGGAAGCTGTAATGCTGTCATAGTTTATAGAAGTTGGTTTATTGCAACCTGAGTTTGTTCACGGCTGTGTTACTGGTTGGTGCTATCCAAACCTCAACGTGCTGCACTCACAGTCAGTGAGATTTTTGCATTGCATTTCCCAGAAAGCATCTCTCATTAATTCAGGCACATTTAATGACTGGAATCTTTTAGATCCATAATAAAATATTTAACCTAATTTGGGGTAAACAACTTTTTTTTTCCTTTGTAAGCTCCAGTGGAAATTTTCCAGATTCAAAGAGCCAGTGCTTTTAAACACAAATGAGATTCTGAGTCACACAGTTTGTTTATTAGAGTTTTTCATAACCTGTCATCCTACCATAATTTGTCTTCTTTTACCCATTAGGCCTCACTTGTTTGGTGTTGTTTCTACTATTGGCTTGGAAAAAATCTCTGTTTTCCTGGAGGATAACTGAAAGCTGACTGGATCCGGTTATTTATGGGAGCGTTGGAGATTGAATAAACTCCAAATCCCCATATTTGGTGTAAATGTGGCATAACTCTCCAGTTTGTCTCCAAATTATTCTCAGTGGAGCATCTCACCATTTCATCTTATGGCTGACAACACAAATGAATTTTGGGTTCTGTGAACTCCAGCAAGAGAAGAAAGACTTGTTTGTGTACTTATTAAAAAAGGCCTAACTCAACAGAGTAATGTGTGCAAACCCAGCTATTTTCACTTCAAAGTTACAGCATGTTACATGTTTAAAACATTGTTTTGGGCAGAGATATTCTTCACGACTTATCCGTGTCCTGGATGGATTGATCTGGAGTCTCATGCTACAGCTAGATTGATTCCCATATGTAGAACATTCAGGGTTTGATCAGGGTTTGATTTGATTTTTATTAAGAGCAGTAATCTTGTTGTCTCCTCATAATTTTTAATAGGGTGGCGAAAACATTAGAACAGCGTCTTTTTATAATGCACTTCAGTAAAACTCAAATACCCACTTTGACCTTAATAATAAACACATAGTAGAATTATCACCATTCTGAAAGTTGTAACCCAAAAGCTGAGAGATTCTAACATTATTAAAGTAGAGTTGATGGCAGAGCTGCTGTATCGGTTTGCATTAAATTGCACATTTTTCTCAAATTGATATTGCTTATCGATAAGTGGCAGTGGTGTTGACCGCACCCTTGTTTAGTTTGACATCGTACTAGTTGCTTGTATCTGTCTAGAGTTCCTATCTTGGGCTACTAGATATTAAGACTGGCAGCCTGAGAAATGGCATCACTTTGGTGGGAGACCCTGGCTTACTTGATCAAGCTCTTGATCTGTTACGCCCCTGTCTAGGGGGTAGGGACGCAACATACAAAGATAAATAAGGCTGTTACCTCTACGGCCCCCAAACCAAAATCCAGGATCCAAATGTTCCAAAAGTACAAAATTTCTTTTCCTCAAAAGAAAATGTCATACAAACATGACACTATAACTCAGGGTGAACCACTGGCTAAAATAACCATCCAAATAAGCTATTTCGAAAAGAAAGTGCTAGTTGGCCTCTAGAAAGAAACAAACAAAAAGACAGTCACTAACCCTCAATCCCTAACGTGAAAACAAGAGATAACAGTCGAAAGAAAATGGCAGTTCACCCCTACAGCTTCAATACAATTTACAAGTATGTACAAGGTGGCAATGGTAAGGAGTAACACTATTTACAGAATATACAATAACGATACAAAGCCTAACAATCCAAAAACGCTCAAAAAGGTTTGGAGGCCAAGGACAGAGAACAGGTGCTGCTGCCAGAGAAGCCAGTGTGGCTGGTGGGAACCGTACTTTTTAAACTGCAGGAAGTGTAGGATAGACCAATCAGCTTCCGGTACTGCCCCCCAATCCAGCCAATCAGGCAGGGATCCTATAACTCAAACACACAGATCCACACAACAAGAAAAACCCTCACTCTAATTCAAAAACACGCAAAATAAAACTCAAAAGGAACAACAAATCCAACACATTCGGCCAGGGCCGTAACAGGTTGCCAGAACATTAGGACAGCGTCTTTTTATAATGCACTCCAGTAAAACTCAACTACCCACTTTGACCTTAATAATAAACACATAGTAGAATTATCACCATTCTGAAAGTTGTAACCCAAAAGCTGAGAGATTCTAACATTATTAAAGTAGAGCTGATGGCAGAGCTGCTGTATCGGTTTCCATTAAATTGCACATTTTTCTCAAATTGATATTGCTTATCGATAAGTGGCAGTGGTGTTGACCGCACCCTTCTTTAGTTTGACATCCGTACTAGTTGCTTGTATCTGTCTAGAGTTCCTATCTTGGGCTACTAGATATTAAGACTGGCAGCCTGAGAAATGGCATCACTTTGGTGGGAGACCCTGGCTTACTTGACTTGCTGTTTGCAAGAGCCTCATGAATTTTTTGTACTTCAACTAATGTTCTATTCACTTAAATGAAGAAAACTTCATCGGGTGTGTCCCTTGGATTATTTATTCCACCAGTGTTGTCATTTAATGCTGACAACTCAAACCATTTTAAAAAAACTGAACATGTTAATCAATTTGCTTTCAGAGCTGTTGAAAATGTGTATGAACGTTTTCCAAGCTCTTCATTCAATAAGAATTACCCACAGAGGTCTTGACCCAGGCAGCAATGACAACAAATAGTAGGTAGACTAGGAATGTGTTGAATACTTGACATAAAGAGTCTAATCGGAGCTAATTTTTATCATTTATTGTTATGTGTCATAATGTTAAGACGTTGGACTTTATTTACTTGATTTGTTTAATGGCTTCTGTGTTCAGTTGGTTATTCTAAGGTTTGATTCAAGTGTTAAACAATATTAACTGTGCATTTTTTATAATAAATTTTTTTATGAAAACACTGTATAAAAAATTGCTAACCAACACACAAACACATAATTGCTAAATTAGGTTAAAATATAAGGCTCCAAGTGATACTAAATTAGGAGCCATTAGGTAGCTGTCGGGACCTCCCATCACTGCTACAAACACTACTGGTGCACAAACAATATGCAAGTCAACCAAACTATTAATTCAAACGTTATTTGTATGAGACAGTATGAAAGCTGCTATATCAACAACAAAGTGCCTTACAGATGAGGCCTGGTGCCTCAATGGATAGAGCATCGGGTTAGGATGCAGAAGGCCACGGGATTGAATCCCGCCCGGCCAGGTGTAGCCCCGCCCATCCACCAAGCTGTTTGAAAGCTGTTTATTTTACAGATGATTGATAAGACAACAAATGTTAAAAATGTGACTAATACACTGAACACACAACAAAACAAACAAAACAGGAGAAAAATTAAAACACACATTGTGAACAAAAGAGACAATGACAAAGTGATAAGTGTTGGGTTCTAACAACCACAACAGCGCTGGTTACACCTGGAGATACAGTTCAACAACGGTGAAATAACAAAACGAGTCGACTTTTGTCGACACATGGTGTCACTAATGACATCATCAGTGCATAGACACATCACAAACATACATTACACACAGTTGGAAACAATTAACAAACCCTAACAATAAGAGATAATTAATTAAATACATAAGCAAATATTACAAAAACAATAAAACCACTGAATAAACAGCATGGAACAGATCCAAAGTAGTTTGTAAGTTTATTGTAGGTTTAAAACATGGACACTTTTAGCTGCAAGGCCCCGGAACATTCACGAACATGACTGGGAGAGAGACTAAAGCACCTTGTTGAGCCTGCTGTCATTACAACGCAGGAAAGACAATGGATGGATGGACAATAGGGGGGTGGGCAACAGTTGCTGTGGCTTCCCCTGAACAGTTAAGCTGTCTCTGATGGCACATTTTGAAGTCACAAGAAATTCCTCCTTCATGCTCAGATCTCTTCTCTTTTCTTTCCCAAATCAACCTTATCTCCCCTCTTTGTCATCCACCGTGTATCCTCTCATTATTCCACCATAATATACAATCCAGTCGTCCGCCATCCTGTTTGTGATTAGCACCGCATCCCGGCTCTCCCCTCATGTGTGCGCGCATTAGACACCTTATCATCAGCCAATCATACGGATCAGTGCAGATGATCCGGCTGGGCCGCAAGGCAAGAAAAGCAAGCTATTGTTTTTGGACTCGCTCCTCATTTCTCTATCTCCAACCACAATGGACCAAACCTGTCACTAAGGCTTTCGGTCTTTGAGCCCAAAGAGCTAATTCATCCATTTATATGTATGTATGCAAAACCCCATCCACTCTCCCATTAAAACAATGCAAATGAAATTGAGTCGCTTTGTTAATTTGTCTCTTTCATCATCCCCAAAAGCCTCATATAGACCTGGATGAGAACATTTGTGCTTTAGTCATGCACCACTGAATTTTAGGAAATAACCAAAATACTGATAAACGTGACTAAAAAACTCTTGACAGAGAGAAGTGACAAGTACAGCCAGAAATGGATCGGCTTAAAAAAAATGAATAATGTGACCTTGAAACCTGGACAACTAAATTGATTTTAGTCATGTGGAAAAGATTCTAAAACACAAATGTGACCGGGTGACGCTGACATCTCTAATGAGAGCGATGAGATCTTTTAAAACACAATGACTTCAATTATGAGTTTTTCCAACCTGTATCAACACCTGGAATTTTCCACTGTGACCTAATTAGGACATTGATTCAACACAATTTAACATTATGCAGTGTGTTAGTGTGCATGACAGAGCAGTAATAGAGATTTGCCTTATAATTTAACGATAACTGTATTTTTAAGGCCCTTAGCAGGACAGACACGAGGTACAGTCAAAAGTTAGTACCCCCCTATTTTTTACAAAAATAAAACCAAGCATTTCCCCCTCTACAACAGCTACATATGATTTATTACAAAACTATCTATTACAAATGTTTCTTTATTAAAGTAATTTTTCATTAATATCTTAAGCACAATGCAAAGTTTTGCACTTTTTTATTTTTATATACACTCCTTGACTTTTTTGATTTTTGATTGACATTTTTTGTAGTAGCCAAATATGCAACGTTATTGTGTTAAGTTTAGAGTTATATTTGCATGCCAATAACAATAGCGATTAAAAATATCGCAAAGCAATATAATCAAGCAGAAATAATTGAAATTCACCGATTGGTTTCTCAGAACTTTACAATAAAACTAAATACCTGTGCACTGCTACTAGGGCTCTTCTGTGAGTGTTAATGTGGAAAGGTGCAGTTCATGCCTCCTGTGAAGTATGGAACATATTTTTACTTTAAATAAGGTCTGTCAAGTTATTATAAAAAATCATTTATTTGATTACATGCTCTGTGATTAATGTGATTAAATTAACCTGATATATCAATTTTTGCTGTAACTTTTCTGAAAAAAAATTCAATTCAAATACATTTTGGCAGATGAGTGAATCAGTAAATAATTAAAATAGACATTAAAGTTCAGCATTTTGATTTCAGAATCAGAAAATTCTAATTTGCAATTATGGCATTAACAGTCATATAATTTATCTAATATGCTAAGAAAAAAAATTCAAAATCGCATCAGCATTTCATACGTTTTTCAAACACCACAGAACATTCCTTTTTTCCACATAAGGCTCCATCTGTGTCAAATCAACATATTTGACACAGATGGAGCCTTTTCCTGACACAACCCTCACCAATCTTCAACAGACCTGGGACCAGCACTCAGATGTGTGCTGCCTGCTCAGCCTCAGCAGCAGGGGATGGGTAGTTTAGGGGTTTCAGTGAAAGGGGTAGTTGGGCTGTGAACCACTGACCCTACAGTCACCAGGTGGCCAATATACTGAGCCCCCAGAATGTGTGATTAATCAGTTTTTAATTTTTAACTTGCTATTTTGTATGTGATTAATTATTAAAAATCTTAAAATTGATTAAATAAAGTGACATACTGTAGCTTTAGAAAGTGCTGATGTGTCTAACGTTTATTTATACAATCTCTATAAAAATCTGAACTTTAATTGTTGGCAGTTGAACCTGGATTGCACATGTTCTAGGGGCTTTCCAATGAAAAGCAACATGTGCTACACTGACTACTCTGTTCAGTGCAGAATAGGTAGTTTTCAAAACATCTAGCTGTATAGTCACTATATGTGAAACATCTTTTGTAATAATAAAATATGTGAATGAAAACTATAATTCTCATTACTTCAGTAAAACTTTAATAGGTCTGTAGGAGCTATACTCCACCTGACCTGCCTACCTTTGTACCTAAATGTGTTTCTGGGGTCCAGCTTCCTGCCAGAGTCTCTTTAGACTTGTCAAATCCTGGAATTCAGACATAGCTGGTTCTCAAAATTTTGATTTTCATGCCTGACTAGATTGTTCACTCCTACTGGCCCTGGGGTTATTATACAGCGTGCAGTGGTCAAAGTTTAACTAAACTGAACTTTGAACTCTGTGTGCACGAGGTTGCCAAGCGGTGCAATGTGCAGCTGGTGTATTTTGCCCGCTGGACACAACAAGTTGGAAATATTAGGTTTCAAAGCGCAGCGTGTTATTTCTGAAATCCTCACCTGTGTGAGTACAGACATACGAGTTCTAACAAAGTCCCCTTTTACTTGCTTTTACATCACGGCTGCCCTTCCTTCCTTTCCTGTGTACTTTTAGGTTGTTGCTTCTTGCACTTGGTTTACCCTGAATAAATTGGAGGTATAGTAAGATGCTGCTCAAAGGAGGCCAGGCACCAATCAACAATGGATTATTGATTAGCTTTGATCTATATTGTTTGTTGAATCCATTTTGCTCCAACCACCACAAATGGAAAACATTGTTTTGATGTTTTTTTGTCTCCCACCAATAAGAGAATGGCTCTGTGGTGCTGAACTGGAGTAAGAAGGTCAATCCACTTTTTGAAATGAGGGGAATTTGAGGCTACACGAAGCTGATTGGTGGGGTTGTGGTTCCAAAAGAATTCGTTTTCTCTTCATGCATGAGGTTTGGAACAGTGAAGGGCTGACTTTACAGTGCAATCCAAGCACAAGGTGTGATCAGTGGTCAGTGGTCTGTTCAATGAATGGGAATCAAAAACTGCACATTTCCACGTTCAGATACATTTTGGAGCATATTTCTGCCAAAGTTTTTAGCAAAAAAGTTATATACTCAAAGCAAGAGACAGCTGTTTACAGCTCGGCTAAGCTAAATTAAGTAAGTGTCACTCAGCTCAAGTTTTATATTTATTGGACAGATATAAGTGTGGTTTTGATTTCTGCATGTCACTCTCAGCAAGAAAGTAAAAGCTACATGATTTCAAAAATATCAAACCATCCCCTTAGGATCTTTTTAAGTATAGCTTAAAAATACACTTTTATTTCAATTGCAACCATTGGTCAAAACTGAAGTCAAACTGACAAAACTCTTCACACAGTCAGCAAAACAGAAGTCCGTGTGAAGCAAACTGTGAATCACCAAAATGTATGAACTCAGACACCATCCCATGCAAAACACTATACTTTTGCAGCACATTTTTCAAATGCTTACATACTTTGTTCAAAACAGTTAGAAACACAATCAAAACAGAATTATGGGAAAAAAAACATGGATTTCTGCTGCAGCCACATTGAAATCTATAGAAAATCATATCAAAAATATTGCAGAGTGCAGTCTACAGCTGAAAACCTACTGACGTGACCTGTGTTTGGCTCATTAGCAAGCAGATAAGGGGGAACGTGGGAAAGAACTGTCGATATGTCCAGGCAAGAGTGGTTCAATAAACAGAATAAATGGTAAATGTTCTGCACTTATGTAGCGCTTTTCTACCTATTGGCACTCAAAGCACTTTACACTGCTTCTTATTCACCCATTCACACTCACAATCACATTCATACACCCATGGGGCAGCTGCTATGCAGCTGGCCAACCTTCACCGGGAGCAAATAAGTTGGGGTTCAGTGTCTTGCGCAAGGACGCTTCAACATGTGACCGAAGGATCCAGGGATTGAACCAACAACTGTTAGATTGGTGGACAACCGCTCTACCTTCCTGCTCCACAGTCGCATAAACATATATAGCAATGCATAATGTGCCTTGATGTAGATTTACTTTATTTTAGATGGTAATAGAAATGGAGGTAGGTCCAACTCCACACATATCGATTTTGTAGAAGTCGGATTCAACCTGGCAAAAACACAGGAATGAAGAAATGTCAATGGGCAGTGGACGACTATGGATGTGCCAGGCCAGAGAGGAAGCAAACATTAGAACGTGTGCAGCCCTCTCCAATGATCCATTGCTATTTGTACAAACCACTCACTGGTCCCTACAACACAGAGAGGCATTAGCCTCTCTTGGATGACCTGCATAATCAACTTGTGTCAGTCAAGGGGAGAGGTCAAAGGGCAAGGAAGACAATATTGGTAGTTGTATGGCCTAATGTAAATGGTAAATGGTCGGAAATTATATAGCGCTTTTCTACCTATTGGCACTCACAGCACTTTACACTGCTTCTTATTCACCCATTCACAATCACACACTCACTCATACACCGATGGGGGAGCTGCTATGCAGCGCATGTGTGTGTGGCAAACGCTCAGAGCAATTCAGTTGGGGTTCAGTGTCTTGCTCAAGGACACTTCGACATGTGAACGGAGGAGCCGGGGACTGAACAACAACAACTGCAATTGGTGTACAACCGCTCTGCCTTCATGCACCACAGTCGCAATGTGACATTCCACCACTCTGCTGCAGTCACTGACTGGTTTGCTGCATATCCCAACATTTTTCTTACCTCCATACTCGCCCTTCCTGAACCCTATAGAAGAGTTTTTGACCACTCTCTACATGACCAGCTGTCCTTACTGGATGCTATGCATATTTCTCCTGAAGTCTGCCAGGGTTGGAATTGACAATGTAAAAGATTCTTCCCAAGATGCAATTGCCAGAGAAAACATAAGATGTGATGTTGACACAAACATGTGGCCAAATGCAGAAGAGAGGGTGTGAGTGTTTTGGATGCAGACTGTGTAAAGAGTGTTGAAAAAATGGTTTCAGTGTTGACCAGTGCTTGTTACCAATTAAAAAACTGTAACGGCATCACATGGTCACATTGCAAAGCCCCAAAGGAGTTGAAATCAAAGAGTAAAAACTTACATGGAGATTATGTGGCCAGTAATTTCAGCATAAGTGCAACTGTTTGGTTTCTAGGGTATTCATTAAACTGTCAGGTGGTCCAGCCATGTCTGTTCCATGCTGCTTGCACGTAAAAAAAAACAGAAAAAAAGACAACAAAATAAGCTGCTAATAATGTTAAAACGTGTTGGTATCTAGCTTTGCCTTGCGAGGAGTAAAGCAAAGACTGAGCTGTGTGTGTGTGTGTGTGTGTTTGCGCACACATGTTTTGGGGGCTGAGTCTCACCGTTGCAGCAGCAGCAGTGAACTTCAAACGATGCAGTGGCTCCTCAGGGGTCCAATATGGTGAGGACTGACATCCTTCTAATGATGCTGGTGTGACTCTGGTAACAAAGCTAGTTGAGCAGTTCAAGAGAAGGCTAGTCCCATGACAACAGGATGACTGACAGCCCCCGGGTCATCGTGGGCAGCAGGAGGGAGGGACACCTGCACTGATGCACCCCTTGATTTAGTGTCAGTGAGCTTGATTGACACGTGATGGTGACATGACGTTAGTTCTGCTCTTTTTAACCATCCATCTCAGAAAAGATCGTGTTTCTCAGAAGCACAATAGCATTAGATTGCTTCAGTGTTATAATATCGTTGAAGCAGAAATTGTACCCAATTATCAGCTTGTCTGTTATTACATGAACACATCACATCACAAATGCAGCACATAGTTTTTTTCCTTTTTACCCAAACAACATTTTATGGAACTTTAAGCAATTAGTTTTTCTTCATGTCAAAGGTAGGCAACCAGTTCTTATTCCCACGCCATCAAATGCAGACGCTTTGTCAAGACCTGTTGGAGGATTTTATAATAACGCTAGTGACTGCCAAAACCACTTTCTTATATGTAAATATTGATTTCCAGATTGCAAATACATGAATACTGGACCCATCAATTAAATGTTACTAGACAAAATAGTGACTTCAAACTATTTGCCTACTTTTAAGCAAAACCATAATTAGTGTTATCCAGTTATTGTAAAGTTAAATGGTAAATGTTCTGCACTTATACAGCACTTATCTACCTATTGGCACTTAAAGCACTTTACACTGCTTCTTATTCACCCATTCACACACTCACACACTGATGGGGGAGCTGCTATGCAGCTGGCCAACGCTCACCAGGAGCAACCAAGTTGGGGTTCAGTGTCTGGCTCAAGGACACTTCAACATGTGACCAGAGGAGCCGGGGATTGAACCAACAACTGTGAGATTGGTGGACAACCGCTCTACCTTCCTGCACCACAGTCACCCACGTGATGCCCACCATAGCACATGGTTCCTATTGTACTGGAAGCGTATCTACTCTGAAATAAGAGCTAAAAAAAAGACAGTTGTAAGCAAAATGAAAATGTTCCTTCGGCCTGAAAACGACAGAAGTGTAATTGTGGCTGTAGCGTAGTTGCATAGGAATGTAATTTTTAGAACCAAAGGTCAGCAACAGAAGCTGCAAACAGCCCCTATAGATATTGTAAAACAAGTTCCATATCGAGTAGTTGTAGGTCATATTTTAGTTGCAAATTGGCCTTTTCAGTTATAACTAATCATGTGGCCCTGGTCTTCAAAACTCAGCCAGTGAAGGGTTTTTATCAGCATATATTTCAGTTGTGTATTTTACTGATAGATGCTTCTTTATACCTGAGTGAGTCAGGATAAAAAACGTAATGCACGTCCTCTACTAGTAACACCTGATAACACTTAATAGCCGTGTAACACTATACAAATAATCACCAAAAGCAAATACTTCATCATCTTGCAGTCACTGGGGAGTGGTCCTTTAAGAAGAGTGTCACCATTTGACACACTGAAATGTCACCGAGGAGCTGAAACATAGATGCAAGAAGGATGATGATTTTGGGTTATGCTATTATAAAGAGAAAATTCACACATGAGCTACAGAGGGTAGGGAGGTAAAGCCGGTTACAGAGGAACGGTGAAGGGATTAAGTGATTTTAAAGCTGCTTCTTTTGTTCCTTTTTTTAACCTTTCATTCATCCACACAAAGAGAGGGGTGGAGCTGGGTGTCTGGATTGTCTGCACCATACCATATCAGAGCACCAGACGAGGGAGGCTCTCCGTGCAGGGAATGGAAACACATTTTTGAGACGTGTGTGTACACATGCGGTTGGGCTGCTCTCTGATTAGCCGAAGGTGTTGGCTGTATTTACATACCTCTGCGGCATGTCAACAAGGTCACCGCCCAAAAGTTCATGACTAAGAACAGCAGTCTTTGTTATGGTCCAACACATGATACTAAAACCAAAACTGTGTATGTATGGACTATAGTGATTCATGCACATCATCAGGACACTCCGACAACTAAAACGTACTTTCATACCTTTGTGAACTAACCTTAACCTCAGCTAAACTCTTTTTTTGCCATGGGATCATCTTCTGTAAATAGATTGATAGTCAAATTTCCCTATAGACAACAATTATCACAAAAGTCCAGTAATTGAGAGCAGCTTAAACCATCAGACCAGAAAAGTTGAAAGTCTTGACTCAACTAAGCATTTCTATCACAATTAGGATGAGGGTGGACCCAAGTGAGGAGACCGTGAGAGGGACTGAACTAACAAAAAGCGTTCATTGATAAGAACTTAATGGCAAACAGAAATAGCTCGTAGCAGGAAGGTACAAAGAAACAGACTAACACAAACTATCCACTTGACAGAACACTAGGGAAGTTAACTTAAAGAAAACAAGATGCCAAACAGAACTAACGTCGACAACGGGAGTGATACATAGTCAACCAAAATAATCACTACAAAAGGATCAGGAATAAAATAAGGATGTGAAACATAAACCTAAATGAACACATGGGAAAAGGCTAAAGAAACTAATAAACAGAAAAACCAAATGAAATAGGACACGGAGGTAAAACGTAAACTACTAAACCTGAATGAACACGCGGGAAACGGCTAAGAAACTAATAAACAGAAGCCGATACACAGGAGTCCGGATTTCTGCGATCAGGTAAACCAAGAGTTCAGAGCTTTAGCTGGGACTGAGATGATGAGGATCTGGCAGCGAAGTGTGGGGAAGGCTGGACCTAAATACTGAGGGGAACAGGGGCAAACAGTGAAGAGGGATAACGAAAGTTAAAGCTAAAGAACAGGACTAGGAACAGGAAGTGGGGAGGGACAGTCTCAGTCCCAGCTGGGCAGGTACAAGGTTGAATTTATAAAGCAGGGTCCACCCTGTACAGGTCTCCAGTCTATGTGAGGGCCAACACAGAGAGACATACACAGACAGACAACCATTCACACACATCTTTACACCTATGGGCAATTTAACGTTACTAATTATTTCGATTCAAACTGACTACAGCTATTCTTCCACATTTCTCCTACAGCAGGTTTAGGGGGAAAAGTTCAGATGTAATTCAGCTCCAAATAAACAAAAAGAGTGTGATTTACTTTTTAGGAGACGAAGGAAAGAGAACTGTGAAAAGCAGTGTTTCTCTGGATAAGCATTCCTCTACGACTGCTACTTGTTTTCTCTCTTTTTGGACTCATTTGTCATTGTGTATATTAACTGGCTTTAAATTGCATATGTCTCCTGTGCTGCCTGTTTGAAGATTAAGAACTACCATGTCGATGGATGAGTCACACAACAGGAATCAGGAGTTTCTGTGTGGATTATGGTCTTATTGTGAGAAGCTGATGCACCCTGATGACTTATTTGTTTACTCCCTCCATATATCAGAAACCAGGGTGACATTCCATACTCATCACACAAGTGTACTCATGACTGCGTAATTCATTCACTTAACCGAGCTTACCTGTGCGGATGAGTCCGTTGTTTGGCTCACGTTTCCCTCTGATTACCCACAAATGCTGCAGAGGAAATCACTGGTGATGGAAGAATTTTTTGTAATCGCACAGTATTTTGAAGTTGTGATGCTGATATGTGTTTCTCATAGACACCACAGTACACCAACAGGTTTATGTTCAAAGCAGCCTCTACAAAAATGTTATCTGACTCCAACTACTCCAAGTGAAGTCCCAGCGGCTATCTTCTGACCGAGAGCATAATCACTGTTGACACAGGGGCCTCCTGGGCATTTCAGACACTGGCCCTCTGCCTCTGAACAATGTTAAATTACAGACATGTGGAGAGAAAAACTGACAACTTCCTGTTGATAAACTCTTCAGCCTCCTCAAAATGAAAAACCTATTAAATACCCGCAACGCCTCGCCGCCTCCCTCCACAGTCCAAGCCATGAAAGCGAGGGAGATAAAATGGAAACGTTAAATAGGAAAAACATCAGAAAGTTTTCTTCCCTCCCTCCCTCCCACCTTCTCCCTCCTTTTCCTCATCAAAGTGTGTGAGTGAGATGCAAGGAGATGACAGACCACTAAGAGAGAGCAAGTGATGGGGAGGCTTACAGTTTGTTTTCTCTTTTTGCATCCGGCTTTTTTTTTTTTTTTCTATCTTGGCTTCTCAGGCAAATTTATTTATTTATTTTTTGGATAAACAGAAGAGCTGAGCTCCAGTGCCGTGAAGATATTTTCATTTTCGGCTGCTGCCTCATAAACAGAGAGCTGGGGAAGACAATGTGGTTAGGAATGATGAATATATAGCCAGTGGCTTTAATATCTTTAATACTTACTGTGGCAGAGAATAGAACACTATATTGGGTAATGATGAGAAGGAAGAAAAAACATGGTGGGTACTTTTCACCTCTAAGGTTTTGGTTTCCATTAGGATTTTTACAGCTGGTTTGCACGTAATGTTTTCCTTAACACCAACAAACCTTTATACAGGCAGGGTATCTTAGTTTTGAGGCACTTGATGTGACGTACTGGGCTAACAGAAGGAATGTCCACTTAACTCTATCCTCTCATGTATTAAGTGAAGTAGATGAGTAGAAGTGAAGCAACTTCCAGGTGAGGATGTGAACAATGGCGTTACATAAAAAGAGAGGAGGCCTCTCAGTTAATCGACTCTGAATCATAAACAATAAAAAAAAAAAAGAAAAGAAATGTTGTTTTTACCAAGAACTCTCGACTGTGATCACTGCTGGCAGTATGGTCGATTCTCAAAACTTGATAGATCACTTCAAAAGTTAAATTACATGAGAAACTCATTAAGAATAGTTTGTGTAAAGTGGGCCAGACTATTTGGGAATTCGGACAGTCAGCGTGGAGGATGTAGCTCAGTCTTGAAACTAGCGTGAATAAGCACGTTAACAACATTTCTATCTTTTTTTTTTTAGATGCACAGTTCAGATGTGTTGTTAAAAACAACTGTTTCCCCCAAACTGGTTTTTCTATCATGTTGTGTCTTTTGCATGCGCTGACCCCCCTCTGAAATCATCCATGAGATGTTTCTGTGACTAGGACAATTTCCCGCTGTGTGTTCCAGACATCGTCCGGAGCTCGTGTGTAAAAGAGGCTTTAATTATTCAGTAAAACATTTATGTATGTTACAGAATAAAGTCAGGTAGTTTAGTATGGGACAAAACTGGTAACAACTTTTGTTCTGTTCAAAATAATCACACAAGACATAGTGTTAAATAAGTGAGCTTTAAAGGTCGCAGCATGCAAATTTTGAAACCATCCACCGTGGTCAGGTCAGCTGTTTCCTCCTGTTTCTGGTCTTGATGCTAATTAAGCTGCTGGCTGCAGCTTCACAGTTATCACAGAGGCCTGTTAAGCTCAATCTGCTCATCTATCGAAAAGGCAAATTTCCCCAAATGCCAAATGATTTTATTGTGGCCAAGGTATGTTTGATACAACAGTGTGAATCATTTAGTGTCAGTTGTCAGAGACGTGTATCAGGAAGTGGTTTAAGATTTTGTCCGGTAAAGCCAACGGGCACTTTGGCATGTGTATGATACAGTCACTTTACACCGGTTGTATTTATTGCAGAACTTCTTGTTTCTGTTATTTTGTTGGCACGTGGCTCAAGGTTCAGTTTATTCATCCATGAAATCAGGGAAATTACAGTGCTCCTATCCTAATCAACCACAGCTGATTACAGCCATGGGCAGTAAATAGGAGAGTGGCCTGGCATGATGTTCGAGGTTAAAACCAAAGAATACTTATTAAAAAGACACCAAAATACTTTCTAGTCACAATATAAGAAGCCTCTGTTGAAATCTTTATAAATTCAACCTTGTAGCAAGGTTATAATCTTAAATTTCGAAAGCAGATAAACACCCCACTGACCTAGTGTTGATGCTAAAATAAAGCTGAGGATCTGACCACCTTAATCTGGACTTGGACAAGGAATTTGGATAACTGGCTGGTTGGCTGTAACAGCTATAATCTTGCCTGTTGCTTGATACCCTGGCCCGCAGGCTTCTTGGCTGCACAGACAGTGCTGGTGGGCTATATGAGCTGATGTGGTGTCTGGCTCCCTGCTACCGATCGGCTATAGTAGATGGGATGTCTGGCTCGCTGTGGCTCTCTCTTTGCCTGGCTGGAATTCTGGCAGGTTCCAATTCTGACTCAGTGGCAGCATGGCTGGTTATACAGGCTAGTTGCCTGGATATACTGGCCGTCAAAATAAAACGACTGACTCATCGGCTTACTTACAATTTGGCTATATGCTGGTTCTGATTCAGACAGCCACCACCTTCCCACTAATGAGAAACAGAATTCCTTAATCACAGCCTTTGTATTGTTACAACAAAGAGCGGGTCACCCAACACACAGCAGACACACCTTTACAGCTCAGCGTCTTCGATACCATGTTAATCACCTGTGTTGCACAATACGTGGCCACCACCATCTGCTTCCATGGTCTAAAGTTGTTTGTCATTGTTTGGTCTGAGCCTTTTGTTGTAATCTTGATGTTATCACGGTCGGGCTTTTCACTTCAGGAACTTACTGTACCTACCCAGAAGTGAACCTCCCCCATTCAGGTTGTTCTTTTATGTCCACTGTCCTTGGTCTACTTTGGAGACAGGTTCTATCAACACCCCTTTAGGAGAGTATTAATACCATGTCTTGTTGACTAGTCCAGTACGCCAAGACAGTTCAACCATCACAAACTCAATGGTTTGCCATTGTTAGCATTATATAACAGCACATTATGAAAAGTACTGCATTCACAAATAGACCTTGTTCACAGATTGACATTTGCCAGTATATGTGTGTACTGAGATGCTAATAAGACAGAAGTGCTAAAATAAACAATATACTTCCTCAGCTTTAACAATTGCTAATGCATATAGCAGCCATCTTGGATTTTGATCTAGGTTGAGGAGGGTGAAGTTCCTCTCACATTGGGAGTCAGAAGTCCAATTTCAGGGAGTTCATAAATCAAGGTCCAGAAACATTGTCTCGGGGGATAAAAAATTCAAACCACATGACAAGCAGATCTACGACTTCAAATTTGTATTCAATTTAAACTGGTAGATGCTTTAAATGTAATTTAAGAGCATCAATTCAACCGAGTTACTGATAAAAACAGCATGTAAACACTACTGTAATGTAAACTTGATGCTGTTGATAACATGAAAGTCTAGCCTAGACTTGTTCCACATGTGCCTCATGCATAAACGTTTTTGCAGAAATCTAAAATATTCAGGTCTTGTTAAATATCATTCACGTTCAGTTAAGGAGTAATCCTGTATTTTGACCCTTTAGTAGCAGTAACAAAAAGCCAATGTTTGGGGGGATACACACCAGAGAAACATCCTGAATGAACTGAGAAACAGTTGACTCACTATATATCTGAGCTGTCAACTGCAAAAACATTGCAAGAAAATGAAACGTATGGTAAAGAAATAAAAACTATGGACACAGATTGGTGTTACTGAGGAGAAGGTGGTGTGGAAGGAAAACTGCAGGGGGTGAAGGTGGAGCTGATTTTACCTACTTTATGTAATGACAGCTGCTTCGTCCATAACAATACATCAGCATTTATTTGTTTCTTACATTTGTTTTAAGAATCTAAAACTATTAAGTGTAATAAAAATCAAATATTTCAACTTTAATTCTAGTGAAGTAAAAGTAAAGCAAAACAACTTTATTAATTTAATTTCTAATTAAACACAGTACTTCAGCAAATGTAACCCTCAGCTGTAGGAACCCTTTCACTGTCACACTGTGTGAAACAGCAGAACATAGGTAATGATTTATTATCATTAAGCATCATTAACAGAACACAGCCAGACAGCGCGTCCATAGGAAAAACATTTTATTGAAAAACATTTTCAGTTTGTAACAGACTGGTGGAATGTGTGTAATTTATCCTCACTTTGAAACTGCTTGGAATTTTTGAATGTTAAAATCATTTATTACAGCCTGGCCATCTCATACTGCAAAGAAGAGGTGGAGGAGGGGGGGTTGGGGGGAGAGGGGGGCTACAGCCACCCAGTCACCATGACGTGAGTAAAGAAAACCAGGGGCAGACAAAAAAAACAATGCAAATATAATACTGTGTTACTTACAAACTGGACTGAAATTAAATCATAAACCAAACAGAAAAAGGAAAAAAAAAAAACTAATTCAATAAATATTTATGGTACACACTTATGGCACAAATATGCAGCAGTCGGTTTGGCAACTTTTCTCTCATTTTTGTAACCAAATTACCATGGAAACAGTGCAGAAGGGGAGGGAGCGGGGACACGGACATGGGCTTTTCCATCGAGCGCTAGCTAAAATACATAGCAAAAAATTCAAATTTTATACAAAACATCTTACTTTAAGAGTTTATAAAAATGTTTTATTGGGTTCTGGTCAATATTTACATAAGCTATTTACCAAAAAAGTAGTATGCTCTGTTTTACTGAAGTGAATTCCTTTTTTTTTTCTGTACTTTTTTTTTACCTAAAAAGGTGAATAAGGCTATTGTAACAACCCAGGATCCATATACAATACAAACATTAAGGTATTTACAGTTTCTTACCTACAGAAGTACGGTGCAAATTTACTGAGTCAAGTGACCAAGGGCTGACCATACGAGCAAGGCATTTTACAGTAGCCTGAGGTGCTTCTCCTAGCCCATGTGCTAAGACTCTCACAGCATCACTACCACGTTTTTTTTTTTTTAAAAACAGGCCGAACTGATCCTGGTCCATGTTGGGAGAGTGTTAGTTATGTGGCAGCTAAGAAAAGGGCGTCAGATTAAAAGAAACTAAGATTGTCATATTTTGCCGCAGACAAAACAGCAACTAAACAGCCATTTCTTTGTTGTGTAAGTGTGTCTTTATTCACCTCTTCTCAAATACCTGTTCAGGTGGGATATATACGCTTTTTAATGGTTTTCATAGTTCACAGTTTACCTTAGTACTACGGCACATACTTCAAACAGAAAAGGTTCAAATAATACTACAAATAATACAGGAAAAAACTAACAGCAGGCTTGTGTGACGTACTTTTGCTAGTTTTGTGTCGTTTGTTTGTTGTTACATCTTTCATTGGTTAAGAACACTTTCCATAGGTGTGTTTTTTTTTTTCTCAGAATTGATTAAAAAAATAAATAAGAATTGCATATTTGCAGATTTTGTGGCCTCTTAGAGGCACAAACCTCAGGTCATACAAGGCTTGGCTTTTCGGTGAAGTTTGACCATGAACACATGATGATGACAGTGATGGGCTGACAGATGCACGGGGAAAGCCTAAGTCACCCTTCTGATCCTAAGCCAAACATATTAAAGGATGGGAAGTCACTTCAAAATAAACTTGGTCAACTTGCACACACGCACGTACACACATGCACAGAAGATATGATAAATGGGGTGATTTGGGGAGGGGGCCACTGGTTGATTATAAGATTTATCCTTTGGGTGATGCTACATTGAGTGAGTGTGGGCGACACAGCTACTCTGCCTTTGTGTACACCAATGTGAGCTCTTTTGGGTTGTAAAAGTCTACGGTCCTCAGGCACGGGGGGGGGGGGGGTGTACAACGGGGGCTCGGGACCGAGCCCCAAGTCTGTGGACGCTGGCTCATGAAGAACGGGACTTAGTGGGTCATGGGATAGCAAATGATCGAAAACCTAGATTGCATAATGTGCACTTACACCATAATATATTAACATTACTTCTTTTTCTTCTCCATACTGCCTGACAACACCTGTGCTCTATGTGTCTATCATAAATAGATTCTTCTTTTTATTTCCTTTTCTCTAGTTTTCATCTATGTACTGTCCTTTTTTTTAAATGAACATCTATTCTGCACTGAAAAAAAGGAAGCAAAACCAAAAACTCGCTATAAAGAAATGCAAATGGAAAACTGCGACTCTGTGGTCACTGTATAGATGTAGATGTCCCTGTGCTTTCATTTTAAATGAGACTAGGAGAGCACCAGTCGCGCTGATTTTCGGCCTGTAGGGCAAACCGTTTGCCCCGTCGGGGGTAAACATGACAGTACCTAGAGCTGTTTTAGTCAGCTAACATCGATTAGGCCTCTTCATTATCTGATGCGAGGGGAACTAAATGCAGCAGTAAGGCGAACTGGATTTCTTATTGCCCCTAACACTTTCCTGTGTAAAAAGCCCAGGTTCTAAAGGAACGGAGGTGAGCGCTTGCTACAGCCACTCTCCCATCTCCAACCAAATTGTGTGTCTCTCTCTGTCTTTCTCTCTGTGGACTGCTCTGAAGAGAGTGGAGGTACTGAGAATGGGATGTAAAAGTGCTGCACTAGTTATACGAAAGTCCTCCCCTCTACCCACGTGCCCCCTGGGCAAACCTGACATCTCTGCTCTCTCTCAAGGAGGTGGGGACAGGGTGCAAAAGTGAAAAGAAAAAAAACATTTACTGCCTTTCACGCTCTTGCCACTCCTTGCAACTGCTAGGACACTTGATCGTCACGTTTGACAAAAGGAAAAGAAAACAAGATACGACCTAAGACAAGCTAGGACATGTTGACACAACCCAAAAAACAGAATAATAATAATAATAATAATAATAATAACAATAATGGGAGGGAATCTACTTCTTTACTTCAAGTAACATGTGGAAGATTTGCAGAAAACTGGGGACCAAGAGAAACGGTGGAACCCACACTGAAACCCAAACAGTTCACATTGACTGGTGAGACAGTGTGTCTGTGCGAGTGGGTGAATGTGTGTATGTGATGGTGAGCATGTAGGTGGTAGCGTGAATGAGTGATCTCCAAGAGTCAGTCAGTAAAGTTCCACATCAGTGAGAGAATCTTTCCTCTTCCCCCCCCCCATCTGGCTGGTAAATCCACAGTCTCTCTTGTCTAGTGACCGTCAAGGGAGGGCAGCCATTTTGTGAGTTCATGGTCAGCCCATTTGCTCTTCTACCTGTTCTCCTCATATATTTTTTGTTTGTTTTTTCCCTCCCTTTTCCTAAGCAATAGTCTCTCTAACGGTGAGGTTAAAAACTCCTCCTCTTGCCCAGTCAACGTCCATACATCCAGGCGTCCCTCAACAGCACTCAGTTCCCGCACAAAATTGCTGGCCGCAGTGAACAAAACAAAACTGGAAGCAACACTGGGGAAAGAAGAGATTGTCCTCTCTGCTTCCAAAAAGCCCCAGAGAGCAGCAGCAGCAGCAGCAGTGGCAGCAGCAGCAGTGACATCTCTTCAGCCCTCCAACCCAATACCATCCGCACCGACTGTGACCAAACCAGAGGACAAGGTGTCACTGTAACTTTGAAGAAGGGAAAGAAATTGACAAAACATCAGAGGAGAGGAGTCTACAGAGTGGGAGAGAGAACAAGAGAGAGAAGTGAGAGTTTGCAAAGGCAGGGAGGGGTTTTGACGCCGGTGCCAGCCAAATCCGAAGTCCCGCTCTACCAGTGGGCTGTTCCAGTTAATCTCTTTTTAAAGCTCCACCTCAGACTTTGTAATAAATGTTGGCCGGACTCTGAGGCGGCATCTCCTGGACTATGTAGACTGGGTGGCCGTAATCGCCGCTGACCTTCTCGTAATGTGGGCAGAAGACGCTGTCAGCAGTCCTGAGCGGGATGATGATGTCGCTGGGCTCTGAGCCGTTATTGTTCCCGCTGCCGCCGCTCCGCTTGGGCGTGGCCAAAGTGCTTAGAGACAGCGTTGCTGCGTGTTGTGGTGAGTGTTTGCGATGCCGCCGTCGATACTTTAGCAGCAGCAGCACCAGCATGATGATGATGATGATAAAGATGACGCTGCCGGAGGCGATGCCCACAAAGATGGCCACCTCTGAGCCAATGATGCTGGAGGACTTGTCGCCGTTTTCACTGTCGTTGCTTTCTCTAGGCGATACATCTGTGAAACAGAGAAAAGGAAAGTTAGTACCGTGATAGACTGATTTTTTATTTAAAATCCAAGCTTCCTGACTGGCTTCATAAAACCTTCATGAGGCTTTATGAACTGTTTCCAACTCGTCTGTGGAGTTTCCTTCTCAATATTTCGGAGCGAGGCTCAGCCTTCTTACCAAACAGAAGATCAAACCCTGTACATCCCAGGCTAATGTGAAAGGACTCATTGTGCATATCTAAGACAACACAGGTTTTGAAAGAAAAAGAGCTGAAGAAGAGCCACTGCATAACAGCGAATTAAAGAAACATCAGCAAATTTTGGAATTGTAAATAGTCAAAACCTAATTCAGAAATGCCGAATATGGCCTCCAAGAAGAACAATGGCAGTCGAAGTTGTGTCTTTTTCTGCATTTTCTTTTGATTCTTCTCAATCATCATGTCACAGCAAATGTGCAAGAACCAGGCCAGCAGCACAGTGACTGAGAGGGAAGCCTGCCTATAGAGGGCTTTTTAAAAAAAAGGTCACACTCGATCAGTGGCTATTCAAATTCAGCCAGTGAAGACTGCAACCTTGAAACTAGGACAAGCACAGCCTGATAAGAGATACAACGGCTGGGGAGACACAAGCAAATGGCACTTAGATAAATTGCATTTTGAAAGACATAAAAAGTAACTTCATTTTCTAACTAACAGCCCCACAGGGAAGAGAATAAGGAGGAAATATTTGATGTCATTGTGAGGCATCAATTATGAAAGCCAAGCTGCGCTCTGTCTCCTAGCAATGGACACTTCTGGTTCCCATCCAACACTCAAGGCGGGTGTGTTCTGTTCTCCCCGGGACAGGAGCGTGTTCTGCGAGCAGGCAGGAATACTGTGTCTCCCTGTCTGACGCTGTTCTCATGAGGGCCTAAAAGTGCTTTTGCTGTGGATAGGCGATGGCAGGCGGCCCGAAACAAGGATCCTTTCGTTGTTTTACAAGGGGATTATGCTGCCTCAGCTGCTCTGCCCATAGTACTCTGTTGCCCATATGCTCCTGCTAATGGTCAGGATAGAGAGATGGGACATAAAAACGTGTGACAGACGACACAAAACGAAGAGCACTGTTGCCGCGTGGATGTAAAGGCTGATCAACACGTTCGAAGTGGGACTGAAAATAGAAAACTGTCAGGTGAGGCCACACCTTCAGTGAACCAACAGAAAGAGGGACAGGCCTGAGAACTGTTTATGTAGGTCAGCCTGCTTTTTGTTCTGTGGCCCTTCCTGTTTTTTTCTTTACACACAGCTCACTCCGGAAACTGCAAGTCTGATTTTGTTCTTAGGAGATTTTTAACTGCAATATAATAGCAGAGATAAGAGCAGTCTGCACGTAGTCGGCACGTCGGTCCGAGCTGTAATTCAAGGCCCGAAACAAGTGTGTGTCTTTATCGAGAACAGGTTGTTAAAAAGATGGCACACAGCGATCGGACCATTTTCCTGAAAATGTCACTTAAGCTGCGGGTCAAGGTTGGAATGGAACCAGCTTGGAGATACCTTGCAAGTCCTTGAGAGGCCGGAGATGCCTATCAGTTTTATGGGCAACATTCAATTACTGGCTGATGAATCGCTGACCTTTCTTTCCTTCACTTTCCACACACACACACGCACCTTGGTGCCTCTAGCAAACACACACACGCTTACTTAGCGCTATCTGCTCCTAGCTGGCTGAACAATTGTGCGCCCAAATGCCAACTTGTTACAATAAATCCTGCACTCAATTACAACTTTCCCAGCATTTAAGGTCAGGATAATTGACCTCACCTGACTTCTCCAGCACATCGTTAGGGTTGTAGGTCTCCTTCCCATCTGAGTGCTTGGGAAAGAAGGGTGCTCTGGTGGGGGTGTCTTTGGGTGAAATAGGGTCAGAGGGATCTGGGAAAAAAGCAAAGACAGAGGAATTAATAGATGTGTCTGTGTGTGAATTACTGATGGACCTAAGGGTGCAGGTCCAGAGCTCCAAAGACCCTTTATTTCATAATTCAGTCATGTTTTTTTGCTGCATAGGACTGGACCTGAACGTTTGACCTTTCAAAGATATGTATTAGTTTTCAAATTGCAGATATTCTCATTTTTTCCTAAAAGTGCAACGAATGACTCCAAAGCACATTTTGTCTGCACATTCTTGTCACATATTTATGCTTTTCTAAATTAAATTGTTGAAATATGTTGACCTGCTGAATGATTTTGTCTTCCAACTTTCTGTTGGCTACATGTCAATTCGTGTAAATTGACATCTGCTGCTTCTGATAACCTTGCACAGAAAGTAAGTACGTTTCATAATCCAATGGACAGGTTAAGGTGACTGCTACGGCTGGAGGATCATGAAAGGCTTAAGAGAGAATGACCAGCATCTACCACCAGTTTACACGGTGGGGCTATTTCCATCAGGTACAGTCCACACAGCAACATAATCAGCGGTCCATCATGCTGACAGTCATTCTAATCCGAATTTGCTCATGATGTTTGTCAGTAATATGCATTCAACGTCCTTCCCCCACCCCGATTGAATGTTTTAGTCCAAAGCTCCAGGGCGCAAAAAGCGGATGGTTACAATTCTGCTGTGGGTCCATATGTTTGTAACTGCTGCTGACATGTGTACTGATTCATCTTTTTGGTTCTAAAGCTGCGCAGACTCCAACATAGTTGGCTGAACGGTGAAGTCACTCATTGAGCATCTGCTGCTAAAATCACCAGTGCTCTCAGGTTGTGAGAGCAATCACAGTGATCGTACATTTCATGTGACAAATCCACTGATTTGTGTGCATCTCCTCAACACTGGGGCTGATTTTCAGCACTACAAAGTGTTAGATACCGTTCAACACCTGCTCTGTTCCTCCTCAGAGTGCTGCAGCTTTGATTAATTCCTTGACCTTCAGGGATTCTCAATAGCACTGAAGCTGGTGTTGACAAGAAGGCCAACCCCAGGAAATTACCACTCTGGGTGGCAAGTGTGCAACTGATTTATGAATAATTATCACTATAATTAAGAATAGGGCTTAGTATGTCTGCAGTGTGTGTGAGTGTGTGCGTGTTTATTTCAGAGGCAGTGTGTAGACACTCAGAGACGGTGGGAGACCAGGTTCCGATCATGTGATTACGTGTTTACGTGCATCTAAATTAAATTTGCATGTGTACAAGGTCTTGTAGTCGCTTTCTGTGCATCTGTGCATGCAAGCATTCAAAACTCTGTGTGTGTGTGTGTGTGTGTGTCTGTCAGTGCATTAGACGCTAGATTACATCTCCTGGCCCCTCTCAGCCCCAGGTGTCATGGAGACGATGGAGTTGCGTGGAGCTGTACAGCCTCCTATGACCTCATTAGGGCACTTTCAGAGTCTCACATGATTTTGTGCAATACACGGGCGCTGCATTATGGCTGCCGCACTTGCCCCAGCAGGCATACAGCCGTAATTCAATAATACAATACTCACTTTGTCCCACTTTCATGGTTATCTTCATGGACTTGGTCTTGCACACTCCCCCTTCCTGGTTGTCAATGCCCTCCATGGTGCCGTTAGATGTAGCTGCAGCAGACAAGAGAGAGGGGAGCAGGGTTAGAATGAGCTGTCACTGTGAGCATCTGCTGCAAAAAGAAATGTGGCTATATGCCTTTAAGCCTATCTCAGAAAAACAGCCACTTCCTAAAGATGACAGAGACATGGCAAGGAGGAGGGATATGAATCAAACCCGCATTAATATATTCACAATTCACTCGTTCATCACCTCCACACTGTCTAAATTCTGTGGAATATTTCACATCCACAAAGTCAATTAGCTTGAGTAATTGTGACTGTGATATCTCTGACCGTGCTGAAGGAGGCAGTTAAGGGAGGTGATGAGAGGCGAGGGAGACAATGTGGCCGTGCTGGCAAGCCGAGTAAAATTCTTGGACTTCTCATGCATTAGTGCTAACGACACACCACAGACCGGTAGCCAGTTATTAAAGAACACACTTTTGGATTTTAAAAGGGCCTCAAACACTTAGATCTAAAAGCCAAATTTGCTGCCATGTTTACCAAACCAGATTTTGCCTACAATATGAAAAAACAAAAATATTCAGGGATGTAAACAGAAGGCATTTGAAAAAAAAAAAAAAGGGGGCACTTTTCCAAGAGAGGTAGTGAGAAGAAGGGGAAACAGAGGGAGGGAAGTAAAGCCTCAATGGCCTTTAGATGAAAAGAGCTTAAGGGATCTTTAAAAGGTGTTTCAACAGCAGAAGTGCACTGCTAAACACTATGTTTAAGGGCCAGCAGCATATGTTGGGAGAGGAATCTGGTGGGGTGGTGCAAGGCATCCTGTATCTGACAACAGATGCTTTGAGGAGCTTTTTTTGAACAGTAAACTGCAGGTTTGTTAGGACAGAAATCGAACATGTCCAGATGTGGCCCACAGCACGCTGGCCTGCCAAAGGCATCAACAGCTGGATGCTTCCAAGCCCATAATAACTGCTCCTCTGCTTTTATCTGTGCTGCCCCTGGAGACCACTGGGCAGCACTGCAGTATGCTCCCATCGTGAGTGGGACAGCCGGCAGGCGAAGGGGGGGTGTTGAACAAGAGCCGGTGGGGTAGGAGGCCTTGTGGTCTATCAGGTCAGTAACACAGAGGCTAACGAGCTGCCAGGGCTTAGCGGCTTGGCTCCCCACCAGCGCTCAGTGGCCCGCATTAACTAAACCTGCCCCCCACCCCTCCTCCTCTTTTTCTTCTTCTCCTCCTCCAGCTCTCTCCTCCTCTTTTTCCCCTTTCTTGAACAGCACCCCATCATCTCCACTTCTCTCTCCTCTACCTCTTCCTTCAAGCCCCTTTCACCCCTGTAGTCGCTTCCCCATCCTGCTGCACACACCCTGTGCCATCCCTGCTGCACTGTTTTCTATCTAGTTCAACGGAATTGAAAGGCAGGTGCCTCTGCAGAGATCCCGATTGAAATAGCTTTGAGAAATTAAGCCGTGCATAGCTCGCCACTTTCTCCTTCTCCCTGTCACTTTTTTTTTTCTTTTTTTTGTTTTTGCTTTGCCTCCCTCCCAGCTACCAATCATTTTGGTCCCAATCCTATTGCACCAATGAGACGGTGATGGGAGTGGACACAAAGAGCATGTTAACAAGGACTCCCTCCCTCTGTGTCGCCTCCTCTCTTCCCCTGTCTCCTTCTCTAGCTGACCTATGGCTTTCCAGTGAAGACCCGAAAAGCACATTACAGACAAAGCTCCTTAAAGGCTTGTGCTGCTGTGCCTCTATGTGAATGTGTTTATTTTCTAAACCTGTCAGCCCAACAATCCTGCAGCATGCCCTCAACCATCCTAATACAGTTTAGCGACCGATTTGTGCAGTTCGAGCTACATGAATTCTTGAGGTGCACGTGTTTTCAAATGTACTTGTATCGTTCTCTCTATCAACACCTCTCCACAGTGAAGACGACTACTTTTTTAAGCTTGCTTGTAACATTTCATCACATTTTACTGACTTCTCAAAAAAAGAAATAACATTCAATCCTGATTGATTTTAACCTATTTAAATCCTTCTTCCACTTTAAATGCAGAGTAAACATCCACTCTCGATGCCAAGGCTGCGGACCCGGCAAGCCTGACTTGGATTTAAACAGAATTTAATTGTCGAATCAGCTCAGGCCGCCTGAATGACTTGGCCTTCCTCAGCCCAGCCAGACAAGGCTGCGAGACTAGCTGGCTGGCGTTAACCAGCTAATCCCTAATGCTGAGGGGAAGACGGTAGGAGGAGAGGTGGGACAGACCTGGTTCATACAAGACCCTCACAATTCGATTTAGTCACAATTACTGGAGGCATTACAGCAGCCAGATAAGACTCCCAGGCAGGGAGGGGAAGATGGAGAGGGGAACGGGAGCAGGAAGAAAACGAAAAAAAACGGTGAAAAAGATTAACCCACTAGTGCAGCAAGCAAGGAGGAAGGAAAAGAAAAGCTACTATCACCATTCAGTCTATATGAGCCATGAATTGCAGTCTATTATCATACCGTTGGCCAAGTGGCCATGTGGGGTGTAACAGAAACACACACACACCTTCAGCCACACATGGTCTCAAACAAATGGGAAAGCACCAAATGGTGTCTACCTGTGAAATTGAACACAATGAGCATGTACTCCAAATCCCACCCCCCCCGACATTACACACAGACACTGCAAGTCACCCCACCCTTACCCTCCTTAACTTAATTTAGCCTCCTTAACTTAATTTCCTCCTGTTTATGTGGATTGCAGCTCACAATTGAGTGTCTGGTTAAACACGGGGTGATTTTCTACTCTCTTAATTTGATAAAGACTGTGAGCCTTTAACTCCTCTTCCTCCTTTCCCCTAATGAAACAAGCAAACGCATGAATTTTTGCTGTACGCTAATGTTCGAGCTTCATTTGACAGTGTCATCTGCTTTGAAATTGTAGATTTGACCATTGTTACTATAACTACTTATATAACTCATAACACAGCAAAATATGTGGAGTCCAGTTCAGTTCTGCTTCACTAACACTGCCAAGTTCTGTGGGTATAATTAATACACAATGCAGAGCTGAAACACAATGCTGGACTGCTCATAAATAGTGGAACAGAGCAAAGGCATGGCAACCAGAGAGCAACAGGAAAGCAAGTGTCGTTCACAGAGAGAGAAAGAGAAGAAGTGGAGTTTAGGGCAGCTATGATCTAAACTGTGAGCATAATTGCCATCCATTGTGTTGCCGTGGAGCATGAAGCCGTCATCACAGTGCTGGTGTTGCGAGGCTTAATCCTCATCACAACCATGTGCCTTAATCGCTTGTGACAGGGCGCCTTCTCATTTAGAGACTCCGGTGACCCTCAGACAGAGGCAGGGGGCAAAGCTGGGTCACCTTCAAATACCAAAACCATAATAAGCACCACCACTACTAATCACAACTGCGTGCTTGCTCCAGAGCATTAAAAAATCCATTATTTAGATCCACTTAAGGTTTATAATTAACTCTCAATTATTAGAGCAGTGAGAAGTGGGCTCATTGCAACTTTGCGTTTAAAAAGTTTGACCGAAACAAAACACATCCTCTGTTTTTTAGCATCTTCCCACACGTAGTCACACATTAAGCAGCGACTATTGCTGATTAATCCTTTCGCCCATTTTCATAATGTGATAATAATGCCACCGGCAATTTAATACTCTGAACTTTGCAGGACGGGAGTGAACAAAGAATCAAACTGAGACCTGAAAGCACATTTTAAAATCACCTCATAGGGGGTTGTGTTTTCTGTTGTGAATGAAGCTGAAGGTGATTAAAAACTCTTGAGAAAATTTTGTTTGTCTGCTCTGACTGCACCCTTGTCCTTCTCCTGCCCTCTCTAAACTCTCTAGCTCCTTCGGTCCCTTTAGCTCCATCTCTTCTCTCTCTCTAAAGCTCTCCTTTGCTTTCATCACTCTTTCTGCCCCCTTTCCCTCCTTATTCATGTCTCTCTCTCTCTCTCTCTCTCTCTCTCTTTAGCTCATGTAATCATCTAGCTCACTAGGTTCTCGGCTGCAGGCCATGCTGCCGCAAACAATCACATCAAACTCATCTGCTTTCAACTGGAGCAGCATTGTGCGCCAGCCACTTTAAAAATGAACACACACACACACACACACACACACACACACACCAAAACACACACATTTGTATGCCCAAATAAGACGCGAATATGCACATATACAACAGTACTTTCTTAGCATGCGAGCAGATTCATCACATGAAAAGCTGTGCACAAACACACACGAGCAGACAATAACACAATACACAGATTTGAACAACTGTCTTTGCTACAGGATGTCACAATCAAATCCTGAGCACTGAGGTCACTGTTGTTTGAATATAAAAGGGTGGTATTGGAATTTGGGGTGGGATCCAGCATGTCCCTCTAATCTAGGTCTAGCCTTGGCACAATTCACAACACAAGGCAGGTCTAATCCAATTGGTTGACACTCAGATCTGTAGTATTGATGTGGGGGTCTTGGCAATTGTGAGAAGAAATGACGGATTAAATGCTGGTTAATTAATTACGTATCGAGTGTTTACTCCAAAAGACTAATGAAATCCTCATCCTCAGACAGTATTATGCTCAATACACTGATGGCCACTCACGCACAAAGAGCAAAATGCTTTCATGCAGAGGTACACAAGGGCATGTTAAGTGTCCTTTGTAATTATACAGCACCATGAGGTAAATTCAACCATGGCTCTGACCACACCTACACTCACCTTTCTCTGACTGTTTGTTCTGCTTTGCAGCTGCTTTGTATTCATGCTATGATGGAGGCTTTCAAACTGTCCGGTTCCCGATTCAATACCTCAAAAAGGAACGGCACTAAGTGTACAACATGGCACCACAATGCAACTGCAGCAGGCTGTAAAAAAGTTGCAAAATAGGGACCAGAGCTAGCCAAGAGAAGGCAATTAACAGCAAAACATGACACACTCCAATGCAGAAGCAGCTCCCCTCTCTCCCCTCTTCAGGCTACACATTAGCATTTTGGCGGGATGGCGGCAGCAAGGGGGGTGGGGGGGTGGGGGGGGGGGGGTGGAGGGGAATTTGCAAAAACTGCAAAATTGGATTTTTCCGACCCCTCTTTAAAAGTTCTAAATTGAACTTTCCCACCACTCTCTCTGTTCCAACTTGTCGACTCGGCAGGCTGATGGAGAGCAGGGGCTTTAGCATGAGACGGGGGGAGAATTGAATATTCTTGTCTGCAGAGAGCCAGATAAAGTCAGGAGGACTGTTGTGTGTGGAAGTATAGCTATGTCTGCACAGAATCACTCCAAGCTGCAACTCCAGCCTCATGATAGACAGCGCCCCTCTTCGAATATCACCCCATGTGCCTCTTTTGCCCTCACATGCATGTATCTCTGTCTGTGCCACTTGTCCCCCTATATGTACCTGAAGTGGACCATGCTACACTCTCTCCCATGTCTTCCATTAACCTCAACTTAACCCTGTCTTCCAGATTCCGTTCGCTACAACGCGATCACATTGAGCGGCAGGAGCGCAGGCAGAGAGCTGGGAAAAGCGGGGTAAGCAAACACCAGCAACTGCTCATCAATAATTAACTGCAGCGTTTGGATGGAAGGAGCTGAGGAGGACCGGAGAGGGGAGGGTGATCATGTCTCTGTGTGTCTTCAGACAGAAGCCTTTGTAGTTCTCTGGTCTGGTCCTCTTCCTCTGGTTATATTTGCGTGCGCATCCACACCTGTCAGGTTTTGTCATACAGCTTATTTGCCACCGAACCAAGGTAAAAAAACTAACAAGCGTATGTTCTCCATTGAATGTATCACCTGCAAGACCACATATTTACCTGTTAGTCTCTAACAGAGCCAGACATGCCCCATCATGCAAATATCCTGCAGCTATGACACATTAGTGACAGAGAAGCCACCTTGGCCTGTTTGCTTTTCAACTAGCTTAAGTAAATGTGAATCAGTAAATTATGCCAGACAACCTGTTTTTCCTCAAACAGCTGCCTGACAGAACTCTCAGCAGGACTTCTGAGTAACGTGGAGCCGACCACTGCAGGCAGTGTGAAGCCGAATCTGTACAGTCGAGAGCAATGAGCTCTTCCTTTTCACATTTTATTTGCAAAATTAAGCTTCACCTACTACAATGCAAGATGGATAAGATGCCGTGTATCCTGCTCACTTTTCTTTTCCCCTTTTCCTTGTAGTCACTCAAATATGTGGCCTTCCCCTACTGTGACAGCTCACAGATGGCTGTGGCAGAGCCTCACAGATGGTCCTATCTGCGGCGCACCCCCCCATCAGCACCACACAGATGGTTCAGTCCACCTCCAATGTTTCCAACCAGGGGGCCGTCACTAAACCACATCAGAACTTCCTCCCAGGATGGCGTTAGTACATCACGGGCAATCAGCAGAAAGGAGTGGCACACCGTGCACTGCGGGACTGGATGGTGAATCACTTCGAAGCCAAAAAGATATGAGCTGCAAAGTGTCTCACACCTTAGGATCTTTACGGGTTCTGTGTGCTTCAGCCGAAGTTGTTAAGCTGCATCGTCTACAAACCAGTGCTGGAAAGGTGCAGGGTGATTTCGGAGGCTGTTTATGGTTTAAGCATTCTTAATCTCTTTAAACATCAGAACTACTCATCGCTCCAATATCTTTGAATGGTTTGGCTTTATGATACCCATGCTGGATCTTGCCAGAGGCTTGATTTATACTGGAATCAAATCCCAAAGGCTGAATCGTTACAGACCCCCTTTGAACTGTATTTTAGCATAACTTCAAACGGTTCTCAAATGTTTACCATGCACTTATATCAGTAAGATCTCTAGAAAAAAAAGCTTATTTTTGGATCTTGTCAGTGTGGAATGATCCAGAACCCCCCAAACCGCCCCTTCAATCCCAGCTTCATTTTCTTGAGTGTGTTTCCTGTATTTCCCAGAATGTCCATTAATAACCTTTAGGGAAAATGTATGAAGTCACCTTCAACTGGATGTTACACATTGAGAGAGGAGCTGTGAATGTAACATTGTCTCCAAAAGTATGAGCATGTGACTGATGGCAAAAAAAAAAAAAAAAATGGCAAGTTTTAACAGTACCAAACTGTTGTACCCCTTACTGACCAGAACAAGACAGATCTAAAACCACAGAATGAAAATCAAGTCCCCAGCAGGTGCTCCTTCAACACTGTCAAACTCTAATTTATCCTCCCCTCTAAGGAGGGAATGGACAAGTACTTACAGATGATGTAGTAGTCTTTCCCCCTGAAGAATTCTAGGCCCCACAGGTTGGGGCTGAACTCCTGAAACTTGAGGGTAAACTTAACGTCCTGGTCGGGCTTGACGCAGTTCAGGAGCGGTGTGTCAGCCTTGGTGATGGTGCAGCTCTCCAGCTGCTCCCTGGGCACCATGTACACCTTGTAATACTCTACACCATCACCCACGCCACCATCCACGCGGGGACACACGATGTCCAACTTATCCCCAATTTGGGGATATAATACCACGCCTTGGCCTGGCACAAATCTGAAAAAAGAGAGGCAGGGAAGGATTAGTTAGCTGCAGAAACACTGATGATTAGTCATTCATTATACATTGTAGACTGGAGTGTTTGCGATTGAGCCTCTCCATATCTCGCAAAAATGAGAAGTCTGCTTAATTATTGATGTATTAATTACTGATTGTGTCCATTAATTTTAGATGATGAAGGATAATGGTAGAATGTGTGGTGTGTGTGTGCGTGTGTGCGGCATTAAGACATTCTAATATCTGAAGATAAAATCACAGAGCTTTCTTCAGCATTGTGGCAGCGATGGAAGGAGCGAATAATTAACTGGATAGATGAGGAGCTTGCCGCATGCGAGGGAAATGGCAGAGCAGTGCTGGCATACAAAACAGAAAATTAAAAACCAATAAAAGCTCAGGTTGATGAGGCGAATTCACAACAGCGTGAACAGCAGCACAGACACGAACATGCACATAGCCAGGGAGCCTGGAGGGCTTTGTTTGGGAGGGTAGTTGAATTTCCCTAAATGATTCCCAAAAGTAAAATAATGTTGCCATTTAGTTTCCAAGTACTGAGAGGCCCTGCAACATTCCTGTGATTGCACACGCTCCCACACACACACAAACACACATTCACAGTTGGAGCTTGAATTAGAGGTGAAACCGTGTATTTATCTGCTAAACGAATTTGCCCCACACTTTGAATACAATTTAAAATGTTAACCGTAGACACCCAGGAGGCTTTTTATGGCACACTGTGAATACTGGTATGAGCAAACACAACAGGAATGCATTGCGAATACTGACTAATGTAGATGATGGAAACATCATAGTGGGGCCTAACACTGTAGGTTTAACATGTCAACTATATTCTCTTGTGATACAGTTTGGGACCAGTGGGTAATGATGGAGTTCCTGAGCCCATAACGCAGAGATGAAACTGGTGAAAATAAAAGTTAACATTTTTTAACCTTGGATAATCCTTATAGTTATAATAGACACTTTTTTTTTTCCACTATGACATTCACCAAACCTAAGATTACAGAGAAAAGCACATGCAAATGCATTTGAGCTTATAATACAAATTCACAGGTCCTGGTGCTGCAAAATGTATTATTTTGTAATTTATTTTGTGACAGTGTCACATGCCTCATAATGCCTAAATGTTCTATTACGCATAATAGTCTATAAAGAAAAGAACCATAAATTAAACGCTGCAGTGATCGAAACAGAAAGATTCAACGTGTTTTCTTGAATCATCAGAATTTATTGGTAATTTTTACTTTTGTTCCTGGAACCACTCAATCATATTTGTACAGAGTATACTGTAAATACAAGGATATATACTATAAACACTGATGCCTCTAAGTGGACAGGCCCACATGTTATTCTTGAATGAAAGTGCATGAGAGTCATAAGCATTGGCTCATTTCAAAGGCAATGAGACCGAAAATAACACAGTCTTTTAATCTATCAGTGAGGACGTAAAGGTCTTTACTGTTTTTTTTTTTTTTTTCACACAATAAAGACAGAGGCTGGTACAGAAGCCTTCCCATAGGGGACATGGATTTATTATTAACAGGTCACTCACTGAAATAGCAAGAAGGAAATTCAATGCAGACGTGGATTAACAGGTACAGTTTATAGATTTGCATTTATATATTTTCTCTCTGTGTACTCTGTCACATTCACAGGTTTTGTCTGTCCTACGTCGAGATACAGACGCACAATATGTCTCCGTCCCTCTCGAACAGCCTGCACATGCGTATAACACACAGGGACACAAACACATGTGTGCCCACACACAGCAGCTAACTAGGCCGTGCAAATATTTTCTTGTGCCCTCAGGGAACACACTCAGTGGTGGTACAGTGAATCCAGTGAGGGACACAGCAAGCGAGACAGAGAGGACCGTTATGTACGTCTATGCATTGCAGTTGCAGCACCATCTGGAATCATCGGTCTGTGTGTGTGTGTGTGTGTGTGTGGGGGGGGGGGGGGGGGGGGGGGGGAGTGGGGGTAGTAAGAAGTGGAGCACGGAGATCAAGAGGGACAGAGAGGAAAGGTCATTAGAAAAGCCACTTCTACAAAAATACTATGGAGTTGTACATAAGAAGCACTCATGCATGTGTGCAAGTGGTCTAGTGAATTTATAGGTGAAAACCTGCATGTGCTTAATTTAAATTGACGTGTGTGTGTGTGTGTGTGTGGACATGGCCATGGCTGTATGTAGCATAGACTGTGGTGGAGGTGCTTGAATACTGTGTCTCCGTAAAGACAATACTAAGAGATAAGCAGCAGATCCCTGTCCAGCATCTCCACGTCCTCACTGCCTTGGTCCATCACGCTTGACTTGCCAGGAACCATGTGGAGGAGCATTCGAGATTCCCTTCACATCTTAGAAACCAGGGCTCTCAGGTTATGAAGCTCCAAGTTTGGATGAGAGACTACATTTAATGCTACAGTTCAGCAATTTGTTACGTACTTCTGTTCCCACACTCCAATACTGATATCAACATTATATTTGTGTGTTCAAAGTTACAGTCACAACAGGCTTAATTGGGCCTTAGCATCACAATGCTAGGTACAGGCTAATAGCTAGCCTGATTTATCCAGTGTCCAAACACACTATTCATTAATATTCTGTTGTTACTCACACCTTGTTAAAAGTTAAAAGAAATGTAGAAATGTGTGGTTTGTAGTGAAAGGCATCAGATGGAACTACATACTAGTCCATAAGTGTGGCCTAAAGGTAACGTTTTGTACATTTTTTTTAAACCACACACAATAAGAAATGTAGAATCTATCATTTTAGGGGAAGTAGAGTTGACATATGGGATAAAGTGATGCTTGTATGTGTTGAGAAGGTTCCTTTACACAAACATGAGAATATTATTTAATCTTATTTAATTAAATTATGAAAGTGTTACAACAAGACCTTCACACACACACCCTGTGTGAATACAGGCCCACACCTACTGCACCTTTTCATACCAATATGTAAAGCAGGGAAATAACTCTTTCTCTGAAAACTACTCCCAACCTGGATTTCATGCTGTGTTTGCACCAGTGCTACAGTTAGCAACTAGCAAGAGGTCAAACACAAGTTCCCCTACACATGGAGAGCTACCGTATATACTGTAACCCACAGGAGAACATGGCGCTTCTTTTTGCACACAAACACATAGTGGGTGTGTGCGATTCAGTATCATAATGGCCGTATCCGGTTCTTTCAGTGTCTGAACAATTCAAAAATTTAGATCTGCCTTTGCCAGGGGACTAACACACTCCATCCTCTCTATTTCACACTTGGATTTTAGCCAGCTGGTTTACAGTGCTCTATAATGAAAGCGTTCAATAAATGCCGATGCAAAAAATACAAAGAGGAATAAAAACAGTTCGAATGTGGGTTTAAAGATAAGCTGCCAAAATGGCTGATTAAGAGCAAATATGAGCTATTGTGGATTGTCTCAGAAAGAAAAAAACACAAAGGGCTGAGGAAGCGATGAAGACAGAAACATTGTCAAGATGGACACGCATTCATTTGTTCGACACCTCCCTCCTGCGTTGGCTGTCTGGGGAAAAGTCTGTGTCGGAAAACAGACACCTGGCACACAACACCAGGTGACACAGACTGAGGCTGATGAGCCTGATACATCTACTGTGTTAGAAGGACCCAGTTCATGAAGGGGGTGGGGGGGGGGGGAGTTCGGGTGAAGAGGAGGGAAGCTTGTCCTGCCATCTCATGATTATAAATGCATTTGACTCCCACCCACAGGCCCCCCACCCTGCTTTAAGACACACTTGGCCTTTCACCCCTTTTTGTTTTCCAGCACTCCTCCTTAACTCTTCCTCCACCCCCACCCCTACTTCTACATACCCCCTGTCCCCCCATAAATATTCCTGACTGTAAGAGCTGAGAGAGCTTCCCATTAAATGCTGTTCAGTAACAATGGAAACAATAGTCTGTATGATAAAAGAAGGAAATACAGACTGGCATAGTATTAAACATGAGAAGTAGTATAAATATGATTTACATTCATTAGACTTAACTCATTTTACTCATGTGCATTTCTTAATTACATATTTGCCACCCACTGTTCTGCTCATGGGACAATTATGCAGAACATTTACGCTGCTAGTACTACAAAAAAAATAAATAAATAAATACATGAACAAACTATCACAAGAAGCTCACAACTGAAAAACAATAATTGTCTTTCAATTTAGGGGAGTAGATGTTCTTTGATATTTGTAGCAAAGTGAAACATTTGAATTATACAGGGGAAAGCGGGTTCAACTGTAACGCCTGTTACACTTGACCCGACCTTGTTTTTCGAGTTATGATAATACACACGTATTAAGCTTTTGAAAGAAAGAGATGAGTACGTTTAATTTCATTTTAATTGTATATTAGCATACATAACATATTTTTTTGCAACTTATTTACTCGTATGTTTTTGTTTGTAATACCTTGTATTATTACACTCAAAAGTAAAATCTGACATCAAATAAAGTCGCACCTTTTCTACAGAATATGACTAATTAATAAAATAAATTCTCAAACTCATGTAACTTTGACGAACAGATGTGGAGACTTTGAACTCCACTTTGGTTTTCACTAACACCGAAGTGTTACATTGGAGCCCACTCCCCTCCCACTTAGAGATAAATAACAGAAGCTCAGTTCGTGTTTGACGAGAACTCTGTGCTGTAATAATAACATAACATTTGGGTGCATAGATGTGAAAAAAGATCTACAGCTGAATCCTACAGTTTTGAATGGACCAAAAAACACTTTCTGACTCACAAATGTCAACAAGCTGTAATGTTCGTTCTACTGCAGCACCGAGCGGAAGATATTAGTCTGTTAATCCTTAAGCTGATAAGTAAGTACATTTTAATATTTCATTAACTGTTTAATCAAGCAAAAATCATAAATATTTGCTGACTTTACCTTCTTAAATTAAGGGATTTGCAGCTATTTTATGTTTATGCCAGTGTGCACTGAATATCTTCAGGATTTAAATAATTTGTGACAGAAGAAAATAAACGTTTCAGTTCAAACTGTTCAGGTCTCTGGTTGGCTTTTTCAGCGGTTTAATATAATAAACTCTTGAACGATCAATTAAAAGAAATTCCCTTTATATAAATTAATAAGGACAATAAAGTGAGTGCGGGAGTACTGTAGAATTTTTGTTCACTCTTATTCTAGTTTGCTGTCGTGTCGCGCACCATTTGTCCTGCCCCACAACGAGGGCGACACTTGTCGAAAAGTGTCACTCTGCAGAATTTCTAATCACAGGAGGTGACGAGAGCACGAGGGAGACAGAGACAGAGCGACACAATGCGCAGCAGTACACATCTTCATCGTGTTTCATCCATCATCCTCCTCCCCTTCTCTGCACACACAAACACACACACACACACACACACCAATTGCTCGAACAAAGCAGGGAGAAAAGTTAACAGAGACAGAAAGAGCCAGAGAGAGAGAGGCTGAACGTTCCTCTCATCTCTAACCACACTGCTGTCAGGCTGTTTGGTGGGAAGGTGAGAACAGCCACAGGTGCCTGAACTCTTTCCTCACCATCTCGATGTTCCTGTCACTTAGACAAAAAAAAAAGCTTTTTATAATTCCGAGAATATAATGAAATAGCAAAATCAGACAGCTGCAATTTTCCTCCAACAAAAAGCCTTCTTAGCTTGTCTCAGAGAGCATTTTTAACTTGTGCGTGTGATGGTTCTACAGTGGACGTCAGTACCTGCTCTGCTTTCATTGTGTTGACACTAAAAGTACGGATAATACACAGTCGAGCTTGCTTAAAAAAAAAAGGGAGAGAAAAATGTTTTTCTTATTTGCAAAATACAAGCTGTATATTATAAGTTAAAGTTGTTTTGTGAAAGTGAAATAGAAGCCATGTCTCTCCCCTAACGTGACAGACCCTGTGGATTCAGGCGCACAGGTGGGCTCACACACTCCCGGAGACTTGAAAGTGAATTTACCGAGCGGCATCTGCTCTTCTCATTTATCTTCTAACGGCCTTTTTTCACCTTTTTGTTTGGTGACGTTTTTAGTGTGTGTGTGTGTGTGTGTGTGTGTGAGTGAGAGAGAGAGAAAGTTTGTGTGGAGGGGGTTCAGGAGCAAATGGAGCATAGGAAAAAATATAATGAGGAGGAGGAGGAGGAGGTGTGGACCTACTTCCTGAAGTTACAACCACTGCATCTGTCGCCAGTAACACAAAAACTAACCAGACAAAATAAGCAGACATCTCAGCCTTTTTCTGTCTTTCCCTCTTTCATTCCTCGCTCTCAGACTATCTATTAAAACCACTGGGCAGCTGGATTTGTGTGTGACAAAACAAGAGCTGCAGTGGCCTTCATGGTGTAATCCCCCCCCTCTTCCTCCTCCTCCTGCTCCTCCTTCATTCTCTTCCTGTGGCTCTGAAGGTATGAGGTAAACAAAGTGAAGCGAGCGGCAGCGTAGATATTTACTGCTGATCAAGAGCAACTGTTTGAATCCCAGCTGCAAGGCCAGGATTGATTCTAGCTGCAGACAAAGGAGGAGGGGGGGGGGGGGGGGGGGGTTTAGTGAGGGTTAATCCACACATGGTTCTCCGCGGTTCCCCGGCTTTCGCCCTCAGTCGGCCAGGGTGGACCGAGGTCTTCACACTGACTGTCACCCTGTCCTCTCTGCGCTCTGTGCCTTTGGCCCTACCTTTCATCTACTAATCCAGGCCTATGGGATTTGAGCAGGCATAGACGTAATTACCCTCCTCGCCCCAAGGGGCCCCCGACGCTTTCTTCTTTTGCTCTCTGATTCATTTGTCTCGCCATCTTTCCATTCTTTCTTCTCCATGTTATTTTATTACACAATTCTAATCACAGACTCTTCTCTTGACAGTAATTATATAAAAAAAAAAAGCCACCTCGTGTAGGGTGGCAAGGATGGCTTCACTCTCGCTGCTGCTTGACAGAGCTAAAATTCTAATCTTTTTCTTTCTGCGCTCCAAAAACAAAAGGAGAAAGAAAAAGGGGAGAAAAAGCAAAATTAGACGCACTGCAGGGGTTTTCGGAAGGAAGACGGAGGGAATGGTTATGACGATGTCAGTCATTCATGATGGACCTGCCACACACGCACAATCATAAAAAGACCCACTGAGGTGCCCCCGTCACTGCCCGGTCACAAAGGGCCTCTGGGCTTCTATGTAATCTGTTAATGAACTGCAGTTGGGTTGAGGGAGCGCTCCTTTTACATAAACCATGTAAAGCAGGCCCCTCTTTTGTTTCTCCCTCCCAACTACAAAATGGATTACCAGGAGAAGGAGGTGTGTGTCTTTGTGTGTGTGTGTGTGTGTGTGTGTGTGTGGAGGCTGTAGGGTCATTCCTTTTTTTTTCCTTTGGAGGTTCATACATGAGGGCTGTAAAGTAGTAAAGCGCAAGCAACAATGAGGTTTAATCGACACAGCCGTGGGCTCTGTATAAGGATAGATGCACGCACACACACACACACACACACAAAGACTAGCTGTTGCTTTATCCTCTCCCCCAGCCCACACACACAAAAGGCATTAGACTGGCCCCGGTCCTTCACATTTCCAACGTTCATCCTAACACAAACTCAAAGAGAGACGCAGAGGCAGGGACGGCTCAGCCTGTTGAGCACACTGCTGACCTCCTGAAGAAAGATCCTCTGTTTCACAGAGAAGGAATAACTGATGCACACAGAGCCAGAGGTCTAAAACGAGGGCTAATACAAGTTTGGGTTTTTCGTTACTCAGCCCACACTTCTTCAGAGTTATGTTTTTGTCTCACAGTTAGGACATTCACACAAACGTGTCCCTTCTTCTTCATCAACACCTCCTGCTTGAGAGTGAACAATAAGAGGAATCAATAGTTGGGGGGGGGGGTTTAACAACTGGAGAACTTCACCCACATTGAGCTGGAGTTCTTCTGTCAGAGGTGTCTGGGATCTTGATAATGATATCACTCCCTGGCCTTCTACCTCTGAACTCCTCACCCAGACAGAACGCAAAGAATGTGCACGGGCGCGGCTAACTCCACAGAATGCCCCCTGTATTTGTGGCAGCCCCAGGCCTGTACCCGCCTCAGAGGGTGGACGGCGCACTTTTTCTTCTTCTTCTTTTTCGAATCAAAAGTGACACGACAGCTGAAATGACATACTAATTTCTGAGGATTGCAGCACCAAAATGGAGAAGGTTTCATGTTCTGGCTCTGTGAGAAAGTTATTTTTCAAGTCCTAAATGACTTGCTGGGTGAACCTTCTATAGAAACAAAGGTTTAGTGAAAATGTTGTTTGTGAAAATGGTCTAATATTGTAAAAGAAAAGGCACCGTTTGCAGTTTTTTTAATTGAATGTTGATCCGGCACTTTACAAGTGTCCTTAAAGCAAATGTCTCCTAAAACTAGTTGTGTTTGTTCGTGTGGCCACAGCCTGTCTCAACAGCAACATTTTGAATCAAATGGAGGTGTCCACAGTGAGAGCTCAACCAACAGTAACCATTTTCAAATGCCTTTTTTTTTCTATCTGAAAATGTGCTAAAAGTACAATTTGGTGCACAGCATGGACCCAGATGGCCACGGCAGTCTGAGGAGGCTAGAAGGCCGAGGGTGCTGCGTATAGAAGAGCAAAACAACGCAGCAACTCCTGTCTGCGACACGCACGGTTCGACAAGACTCACGTTCATTTTCACCAGCTACTATTATGACGCATCAGACACCTGTTACTGGAGACGTTCTGATGGGCTGAAAGACAAAAAGCGAGGGACAGGGACCGGAGCCAAAAGCTGAATTATTGAGTGACTTGGGGATTTTGGCCGTGACGAAACGGCCACAAAGAGGGGCGCCCCCCGCTGGGCTGAGTCCAGGGGTGTGAAGGGAAAGACACATTTTTTTTTTTTAGTATTTGAATAAAAGCGTTTAAGCGTTTGTTGAACTGTGAGTATACGTATTAGACAAATGGAGCGTCAAGATTTTTTAGACTGTCCATTTGGGAGCGAAATGAGAATAAAGGCACAGGGGCCTTT